>NW_028301540.1:17867500-17985000 GCF_042242905.1 Orbicella faveolata
TTGAAGAAATATTTGTTTGGGAATAAAACGAAAGAAAGCGTCAGGCTCGATGGCGCCAATTTCGCTACTCGATGACTATTACTAATAGTCCCCTAGTAGCGTAGCCAATCAAAATGCAGGATTTGCATTAGTCCACTAGTTGGGTGATACTAATGACTGATAGTATACGAGTAGCTCTGCCAATCAGATTGCAGCATTTGCATTAGTATATATACTAGTAGAATTCTACTAATTAATATTAGTAGAATTCTACCAGTATACTAATGTAAATGCTGTAATCTGATTGGCTGAGCCGTTGAACACTATCAGCTATTAAGGTGCAGTGGCTGGAGGTCGTCTGCAAAATGGCGACGTTTATTTCGTTTTTCCAAAGTATTGGAGGAACATTTTGATGCAAATAGACAATTAAATTCCAGAGAAAGCTAAACGAAGGCCGTTTACGGTTTCTTGACTTTAAAAAAAATTGAAATTATTGAAAAAACTGATGCGCGCGTGCACACAACTTCAATTTTGAATGATAATTCAATCTCAGCGATCTTTTTAAGGCGCAAAGTTTAATAGTACGTCGAGAAATAATTGGAAACCGTTGTTTGAAGTAAATTTTAGTAAATATTCTACTAAAACAATTAGAACTGGCGGGCGGAAGAAAATTTAGTGGTGGACAATTAAAGACAATAGAGTGTTTATGTCTTGGAACTGTCGGTATGATAGTTGCCCCTTGGAAATTTGATGTTTTTAAAACTTGCACATTTGAAGACCATGTAGTCAGCATTCTAAAAATTAACAATTATATAATGAGCTCGCGATTTCTATGAGGTGACAGTAGATTCGCCCTTGGGGCTCATTAACTATCACCTCTTAGAAATCTCGAGCCACTGTCGAGCTCATAATCTAATAATTGTGAAAAAGTTTCCTCGCCAGATACACTCTATAGTCTTTATCGTTCACCACTTAATTTGGCGACGTTACCCCGTTTTTCCGAGGTTTCGGAGGAATATTTAGAAACAAATAAAACTAAAAGAGGGACATCCACGCTTTTCGAAACGTTGAATAAGGTCTGAAAATTCAGTCTGCCCGAAATATTATTTCCACCAATCAGGGCTAATGTAAGAATCAGCAACTTACCGCCCCCACATTAGAAGAGCCCTGGGTACAAGGTTATCCAAAATGGACGATCGTTCGCGGCTTTCTTCGAAAAGGAGTCTTTACATGGATTTGATGCCTTTATGGTCTTTCTAGTTAATGATTTATTTGTGTATAAAACGAGTTCATCTCAGAAGGCTATCATAATGAACAGTCTTGGGTCAAGTAGTGGAAAAATAACGCCACTGCAGCAAATGTTAGCTTCAGGATCAGGAGCCTTGATAACCAGTTTGTTAGGTAAGACTTAAGCTTACTTTTGTTTTTTCCGTTGTCGTAAATGCCTCTCGCTTATTTTCGCACATTTTAAGGTTGCTAAATGTTACTCTACTACTTCGGACAAAGCTCCCCGATACTTAAAAAACAGGATTCCACGACTTGTAAAACAATAGATTTGTATGATGTAACATCCCACATTGTGTGGAGCTGTAAGCCCCAGTAAGCGCTAGTAAGAAACACGTGCAAATACCGAGTTGAAGTTATTTGAACCATGCAAATGTTACTTTGATTTGTTATTTTCCTTGCCCTATAATTTCCACTTTCTCATTTTTTTGTGTAGTAAAGTAATCATGCAATTTTGGTTTGTAATTTTTTAACTTGTACTTGCTACTACTAACGTGTTTGTATACCTGAGGCGACCCCCGTTAAATGTTTGCTTTCCCATTACTTTCCTATTTGTCTGATTCTTGTGTCTGTAATTTGTCGACTGAAGGTATGTGTAATTAGTTCTGATCAGCTACCTATCCTCATCTGTTATGATTTTTTTGTAAGTTGTTTCATTTTGATATTAATTTTAGTCTATTGTATGTTGCTTTTTTCAGTGAAATTATAAATAAAGGTTGACATTCACAAAAAATAAACAAAAAAAAAAAACTGAAAAAGCTAGTGTTAACATAGAATGCATACTTTTAGAGAATAAGTAAAGGTTTTAATGATTCCTAGTTTTACTTTCATTTTTACAGCTTAGCTATTTTATTTGTTAGTAATTTTTTATCACTGATGTAAATTTTTAATGTAAATTTTATTTTTAATAACATTTTTTACTGTAAAGCGCCATGAGCCATGGATATGGCGCTATACAAATCTATTATTATTATTATTATTATAAGTAAACAGGTGTAAATCACAAAAAAATAATTGTCAGTAAGGGTCAGATTGGGCAAGATCGAATCAAATCAAATTGTATTTGTAAAAATACCTCAAGTGAAAATGTGCACCTGGTTAATTTAGCTAACATAACACTTGCATTACCTTTGTTTGGTTTGGCGATGGATTTTTGCGCACACTAAAGTCACTAAAACAAGTAACACAAGGCTGCCTAAAGGGCCTTTGATTAATTTTATTTTATGAATTTTAATCAATGGTTCTTTTACCTGGATTTTACTCACAATCTTGTGCCTTGAAATGCAGAATTAGCTGTTCTTCAGGACGTAACATGTCGATCAGAGTTGATCATCGAAAACGTAGTCGATAAGTCGATAGTACTCGATATTTGTCGATAATTGTCAATCGACAAGTTAAATTTGTCGATAAAAGTCGATAATCACAAGATTTTCAATTGATTATCGATTTTATCAACAAAAATGCAGAAAAATGTTTCAATCAGCTACGAAATTCAAGTAACCAAACCAATAATAGCTCCAATGACTTTTTTTTAATGCCGAGTGTAAACAGCTCTTCAGTAAATCTGTGTGGCAATAAACTTAAATAAAAACCTGAACAACCAAGTGGTCTGTTATTCATTACAGAATAGAATGTTTAAATTACCTCAAGAAATGATCGATTAACAGTTTCAGCTGAACTAAATCGCGATCTTTTGCATAACTCGAACCAAACTAGTTCCCAGGGTCTCTCTAGGCGGGGAGATGAGAGATCCTGGGAACTCAAAGTTGTACTTCTTCGGGGGGACAGAACGGGTCAAAGTTTAGACTAGATGCGGGAAAAAATCGGGGCCAGCAAAGTAATTAAGAAGTAAAGTAAAGTAAATTGACATTTTATTTCATCAGTGTTTTTACTCAGTTCAACATTTGAAAAATACAAGCTCCTACGACTCTCCTCCCTCTCTGCTAGGTTGGCTGTATTCGCTGGGTTTGTATGCCCCTTGCTTCTCCTTGCACCTGTGACTGTTGTACACTCCACAACCTACGTATGCCTATGCCATACATCGTTTTTGTATTTCCGATACTTGTCGATTGAAATCGATCAAAATCGATCAAAATCAATCATAATCAAACAAAGTCGATAATCACAATAAATTGTGTGATCAACTTTTATCGATTTCCAATATTTGTCGATTGACTAGTATCGACAACGATCGACAATGATCGATTTTTATCGACTATCGAAATAATCGACATGTTACGTCCTGTGTTCTTTTTCGCGAATCATATCTAGAAGATAAGACTAGACTATTTAATTGTATGTTGTCTGGTGTTGTATTTGTTGGCAACCAAGAATATCATTCAGGTAACAAATCTAAACCTAGTCCTTTTGGAAACTTATTAAAAAAAGAGTTCAATGGAGTGTGATAATAAGTAATATCAGTGCTACTACAAAGCACTGGCAGTTGATGTCTGCTAGGGATTTAATTCTTTAGACCTGATGTTTTGTTCATCTGTGTTCATCAGATGTTCATAATATGGCCCACCTCAAATTTGTTACATTGTTTGCAAATCTCTTGGCATTACATACTGAGGTAATTATCCACAACAAACTAAATTTGACATAACTAGATCACGTTGGAATCAACATGTTTAATCTAAGTGCGGTCTCTTAAAACTTGTATAAAAAGCAATGATATGACCTTGAAACAAACAGGTTTATTGGAGGCATCTGGTTTCAGTTGTCCATTTTAAGCAAGTTTAGAAATGGTATCTAATATACACATTTTCTAAGCAACTTGTCAGTTTATATACACATATAATATTACACACTCTCAAATGTGTAAATAAGTGCTGTTTCAATCTCTGTATAATTGTGTTTTGTGCTTTTGGGTGAAGCCTTGAGCAAGCTGATTCTCTAGGGTAAGGCTATAATATTATTTAAGTTTCATGCAACACATGAAATCTAAACACTAATTGGTATTATTTGATTATTTTTTCTTTTGTAGTGACTCCTCTAGATGTGGTTAAAACAAGACTACAGGCCCAGCTCAAACCTATTCCAAAATGTAATTATACTCATACTTACTGTGTACTGTGGATCAGGTATTAGTCATGGTACAGTAAAGCTATCCCAGATGACCAACAATATGCTTTGTGCCCCTCGTCTCAAAGCATATATTTTCTGAAAACTTAGTGGACAAAGATGTATTCATTTTAAGTAAAACTTAAAAATTTACTCTGTCCTGAATATAGCACTTGATATCCAAAAGTGCAGAGACTTATTGAGTTCATTATGGGGCATATTTTAGCAGGGGAGGGTGATTAGCATTGCAATGCATTTTACATTTGTAGCACCTTAGGGTTAGGCTCATGTTTTTGTGATTCTCACCATTCATCTGTCATCTTTTCAGGAATTTTTAATTGGCTAGCACTAAATTCTAATGATCTTATTCTATTATTAACTTTTGTTTTCACTGATCTGTGTTCAATATACCACTTTGGTCACTGACAGTAGTGCCTAGCTCAAGCCTTACTGAAAAATTTTGACCCCTTTTATCTGTTTGGGTGCCTTCTTTTCACTGGAAAAAGAACACAACCTTTTATATTAGTCTCTCTGGCTGATTTAGGCAAAAAACAGAGTGACAATTTAATGATAGCTATCATTTATAAAGGAGCTAGCTGAGAATAATTTTTCCTTCATAACTTTGTTTGGAATCAGCCTTTCTGTGAATTAAAAGGTCTCAAGGAGGTCTATCAGAAAATAGCAATAAATAATTTCTTCAAAAAAATTATGTCAATTTTGGAGTATTTCTTAAACCTTACCTGTGGTGGTGTGGAGTCTTAATGGTAAGTGTGGTAGAATCCAGATCATGTGGTCCGTTGTCATTTTGGGGACAAGACTCTTTACTCTCCCAGTGCTTTTCTCCACCTAGGTGTATTAATGGGTACTAGTGAATTTACTGTAAGAGTCGAAATACTGTGATCACTTTAATTTGAGATTTGATTCAATTGTGTACTTCAGGCACCAGAGCAATCCTTGAAACCACATACCAAATTATATTTTTGCTGTTTGTGGTTTGTTTTCATATGCCTAAATATTGGCCTTTTCCTTGCTACACAATAATATTCTATAAATATTTCTGGTGTTCATGGGTTTCGGAGTTGCAGTAACCATAATGCTAATGAGGCAAAATTTTGACTCAATATGGTCTAAGCTCCTGTAAGCGACTACCTGGGCTTGACATTTTGGGTGGTTGCTTGTGGGAGATTCGACTGTATGTACATTTTGAACATGTTGTTAACTCTATTCCATTGTTTTTGTTTTTGTTGTTAGCTCCATGTTATTTGTTCTGCAATGGCCTCATGGATCATCTATGTTTGTGTGCCAACCTTGGCTCTCCATTCAGACCATTTCCTCATACTCCTCATCCTCCTTTTAATTCAACTTTGGTATGTTTATTCTTTTTTGGATGGCTGCCCAGTCTTATTAGCTCACTAAGGTCATTTTGGGCATGTACTCGTTTTTATTTTAAACTTATTTTTGTACGATTAAATAGGCCCTTTGCTCGATCCGGTCACATGGTACAAAATCACACATGCTGGTGAGCAAGTTCCGCAGTGGGACTTCCAAAACAAAGGCAGGTCCAGGTGGACTGGCACAAGTGGCATTGTTTTGGAAGTCCCACTGTGCAACTTGCTCACCAGCATGTGTGATTTTTTTCCATGTGACCGGATCATGCAAAGGGCCTATTTTAGCTATGAGTGAGTGCAATATAAAAAAATTGAAATTTAGAAAGGGAATCTTTATACAGTCTTTTCATTGTTTTATTGCAACCTAGTCTGCTCCAAATATTCTGTTCCATGTGTTTGCAGTGTTCTTACTGGGGCACTACCTTGTCTAGTTGTGGGAATCCTTCAAAAAATTGAAATGGTGCATTTAAAGCCAAGTAAATGCATCCTTTTTGGCACACAAGTTAAGATCAGATGCCATGAGGAAAATGGACTTATGAGAAAATAGTGGGCAATTTTTTCAATTGACAATCAAATACTTCAGTTTTTTTGCTTGAAAATAAGACACTCACGGTACAATTTCAGCCATGATCTTGAATCATATAGCTGACCTTGTGGATTGTGGCCTTGTGTTATTTATTCCTCATGGTTTTTGTAGGGAGCAAAGTTACAGGCTGGGATTAACTTTGAACCTGGGAGGGCCGTGGGACCCCCCAAGGCAAAATCCTGGTGAGGCCACTGTGTTAGTCCACTGCAGATGGATTTAGGAGAAGGGTTGAAGAGGGGATGAAGAGCAACCTGATATAATGCTTATGAAGGTCATTTCCTTACATGGGCCCATAACAATTAAGAGTGCTTTCCTCTCTCGAAAGGGTAGGATCTGAAATATTCCGTAACAGATGTAACTATAAATTAAACTTATGTTGTGTAGGGTGCTTCCTTGTTCTATATATTAATTATCTTCAAGTTAAAAGGTAGCCTTGTCAAGTTTTTGTTTGATAAATAACTAAGTAGATGATGGCTTCCTTCCAGGATGCTCTAATCAAAATACCTCGCTATGAAGGTCTGTCAGCACTCTGGAGGGGCCTACCACCAACTCTGTAAGATGTTTGTTTGCGTTGATTGTACACTGTATCATAAACTGTAATTTAATATTGCTTTTCATGGATTTTGATAGTATCAGTGAAAAGAAGGATGACTTGTGTAAAAATTTAACTTTGATTTTAAAGACCTTTTATCACTTACCACGATGCACAATATTCAAACAACATTGTTTATTGTACATTGCAAACTAGGAAAGTGACCAAATTTATGATTGTGAATGGTAGCCCATCTCCTTCACTGCATTTATTGTTGTCATTTGATTACTATTTGATGTTTTTTTTGTGTGTGTGTGTGTAACTCTGTATTTAGAGTTGAGATTTTTTATGAGCATACTCTTTCACAAGATTAATGCCAGATCATTCAATTCACATAGGAATAATTCAAACATTTCTTGTGTTGATTGGTGATAAGTCAAATCAGATCCTAAATGCATATTGTAAGGTTTATAACATGTTAATTAACCTTTTATTCTGGTAATTTACTATGTTTGTCAAATTTAGTCAAATTTACTGTGTCCATGAATATTGGATATGTATAGCAACCTTGGGTCATGGAGAAATGTCCTTGTAGGATGCAAACACAACGACATATTGTTTTTATTTGCGTTGCAGTGTAATGGCAATTCCAAACACAATGATTTATTTTACACTTTATGATCAACTCAAAGTGATGTATGGCTTTGAAGAAGCACGGAAAAATGTTTGGTCACCAATGTTTGCTGGAATAACTGCTCGAAGTAAGATCTCCTATCAGGAATAAATATTTCAAGATTATTAGCGAGAAGAGGAGCCTATTCAGTGATTGATAATTTGGACAATTTACATTCATGTAACCCTCCTCCCTGCCCCGTGCTTATCTGCTAAGTTTGTGTGACCCACATACACGCTAGAAGTGTTTTTTTTAGGTAACCTAGCTGATACCAAGTAACTTTAAGTTAGACATGAACTTGTATGTTGAATAGCAGACTTCATCTGACTCTACATGTATACATGTGCATTTACAATCCTCTGTAGGAAAAAAGATGGCAACTGGTACATTTACCCATAATTCTTAGCGCACGAAAACCTTAGCAACGTTCATAAAACCGTCCAGAAACATGATAAAATCTTCAAACCTAGGCTACTCAATGCCCTTATAGCAAAGTGGAAAATGTTGTAAAAATTTGGCTTTTTTTGTGCCCTATAGGCTGTGTCAGGTTTGCAAGGTATTGTGGTAAAATGTACAGCTGCCATCTTTTTTCCTACAGTGGACTGTAGCACAATATTTACACTAAACACTGACTTCTTTTCTCCTCAGTTGATCATCATTGAATTCTAGCATACATTTCTAGGTACATTGTAACTATTTTGTACTGGTGGCATGAAGTTAGTTTTATTTTCAGTTTGATGAGGTGCAACAATTATTATATAGTGATTGTTTTTTATTTGCAGCTATTTCTATAACCTGCATCTCACCAATAGAAATGATCAGAACCAAAATGCAGGCAAAGAAACATTTCAGTTATAAAGGTACGGACATAAATTTCTTATTCTAACCTCATTAAAGTTTGAATTGTTCTATGATTTAAGTTACATTTTTTTAAATTGTACAATTTCTGTTTAGCGAAGGTGAAACTGCAAATGATATTAACCTTGTATTTTTCATACTTGAATCATTCCTACATGTACTATTAGTACTTGTTCACAGGTGACACTTATAATATTTTTCTTTTAAACAAAGTCATGTAACTTAAAATTGTTGTGGAGAGCACTGTGCTCCACAAAATTATTTTTGCAAGTGTCTTTTCAGCATTTTGAACACATTTTTGCCAAAGGCAACACTGCAGTTTTCTGTTGTACGTAAGATACATATTTGTTTGGAGATTTATATAGTGCATGCTGTAAGAGTTTCCAGGCACTGAAACAGGCCATAAACCAACTTTGTTGAGGCTTTTGCTGCTTTGGTGTGCCCTGTCCCTGTATAAGTGACCTAATGATTTAGTTACATAAAACTTTGAAACTGAATAAGTATGGGCCACTAATGCATTAACACTTAATTTATGCACTTGTTGTGTGAGTCAGTAGGTTGCCCAAGATGTAATAAATGACCATGTAACAGCCTTGTTTCTTATCTTATTATTGCTAAAAATTCCTTCAATTCACCTTTAGATCTTATCAGTGTAATCAAGAATGCCATTCAGCAAGGTGGAGTGTTATCTCTCTGGCAAGGACTGGGGCCTACATTATTGAGGGATGTACCATTTTCAGGTACATAGCATTTACCATGAGGGATGATTTGGATAATCAAATTTGTTACTTTAACCTTCATCACTGGACATCAAAATCGCACTATATTTTTTTAAGTGATATGCAATACAACAACAAGCAAATTGCACATACAGGTTTGATTTACAAACTTTTACCAACACTAGTTATTTGAAAGACATTAAGAAGTACGGCATATTGTATTTTTGAAATATGTAGTTACTGAAAATTTGAACTGAAACATTCCTAGCTACTTTTGTCAATAAGGGACAATCCCATTTTTTTTTTCCAAAATTGGAAAAATTCTTTTATATTCCATCATCATTGCAAATCATTGTTGAGGAGTTTGTAGATCTTAGAATATTATTACAAATCTTAATACAACTGAATTACTGTGTCCACACATAACCTTTTACAAAAGTCAAAAGTGATTCACAAAAAAAATTGTCAAATCCAGAAAACTATTTGGCAAATCACAAAAAAAAGTGTACGTGGTGCTGTCAACCAGTATCAGAGGTTTTATGACTTTGCCACCATTTTATCCAAAATGGCAGTGTTTTGTATCTCTTGTGTCTCTGTGGAAACCAACAATGTTTTGTTTTAAAAGTGGTGCAAAAGTTCCAGATAAATCCCTTAGTAACACACTAGAAGGGAATGTTCTTTGTCTTCTGCATTGGTGAAGTCATTGTCGTAATACTTGACCTCTAAAGTGGAGGATCATAGGGGATTTAGCTAGCCAAATGAATATTTGAAAGGAAAGACCAACAATTTGGTTATAGTGGCATTGAAAGTGGGTCAAGATTTTGGAGCCAAGGAGTACATTAAGTATGTAATTGTAGGAAATCATGTCAGTGATTTTTAGTACTTTGTATTTTCAGCTGTCTACTGGACAGGGTATGAGCTTCTGAGGGCTAGGTTTGCTGAGCCAGGTTTCATGGCTAGTTTTTCCTCTGGAGTATTGTCTGGAGCCGTGAGTATATTTTATTGTACTACATGTTTATCTACGTTACATTCTTGTTATTAAATTTTTATTAATGATCCTAAGAAAAGTGAATGCTATCTTAAATTTCAAAATACTTTCTGTTGACACCTTCGTCATCATCAGTTTGGAATGGAATTTAAAGCAATAAGCAGACTGAGTCCCAGTCCCAGTCACTACGTACCAGGCTTCAAAGTACTTGACAGTTCTCTCTAATTAAGTTGACATTGGGCATATAATTAAAGTCAATATCTTTGTAAATGGTTCGACTGCAAAGTGTTTGATTTTCAGCTTAATCACTTGGTCTCCACCATGCTTACTTTATCAGAGTTCCAGATAAGTGGAGGGGGGTGGTCTCAGGTCAAACACCCTACAAGGTCAGCAACATGATCCGACAAATTAATAGAAAATTTGGCTAAACTACAGAATACAGGGCCACTTTTAGTCATTTATCCACCAAACAAGCTGGCTTGTTTGGCTCGTTTACTCCTTTGTCATCTACTGCCAAGCCAAACAAGCCACTTAATGTATAGACCAAGGACTTAATACATATAAAGATTATTCCTTGTTCTTTAATCCACTGCCGAGCCAAACGAGCCACTAAATAATTATATGCACCTTCAAAAGTGGCCCTGTATTGTGTAGTTGCTCTGAAAATTTATAATGATTTGGTTGGAGCAGGGGAAATTGACCCGTTGAAATACCTTTACACCGAACCTTGAACTTATCTGGAACCCTGCTTTATGACAATTTGTGATGTTTTTGAGCAATGATCAATCTTAACTGAACTGTACTAGCAAGAATATGCACTTTTAAAAGACAAAGCACTTTTCTTGCAACTTTGTATTCTGAAAAATGCCCTCAAACCCAATGAAATTATATTTTCCATCAAAAAAAATATAAATGGCAACATGGTGTATCCAAAATCCAATCCAAAACGTGCAGACACGAAACACTGTAGTCAAAACAGGTAGAAAACTGTAAACTTCAAACCTGTTAGCTAATTATTTAACACAAACAACTGCAACTTATGATGGTTTTGTAAGCCAAGATTCCCTTGGAAACTCGATTCTCATCGGCAAAAGTACAACAAGTGATGTTTGGGTTTGTAAATACTTCATTCTTTAGCTTGAGTCCAATTTGTAAAGATGAACTTTGTTGTTTGACAGTTTGCAGCATTGATCACAACTCCATTTGATGTGGTAAAGACACATAGGCAGATGGAGCTTGGAGAACTTGTCTTTAGTATGTACACCACTTTACTAGCTGTTAATGAAAGTGCTTGAACCCCTGACCAAATGGGGTCACACTTAACACTTATCATTATAATTATTGTGGTTTTTCTTAATTATTTCGAGATATTCATGATTTCAAACAAAATCACTTCTGTATTGTTGACTGTTGATGTAATGACTTTGACCTTCTAAACCTTACTCTGTTGTTATGGAGAATTCTAGACTTTGCGAAGTTCCTAATTTTCAGTGATGTCACAACGCAAGTACAATTCTATGTAGTCCTTGTTTGTACAATGTCAAAACTTATCATTTTTTTCATTATGTTATGTTTTATCATTATATTAATAACGTCATTGTGTTTTCATTGTATTAATTTTGATGAACTTTACAGAAGATGCAAGTGCTGTCAAGAAGTTGCCTTTCACATTCTCTTTGATGTTTCAACTGTACAGAGAAAGTGGATGGAGGAGTCTCTTTGCAGGTAAGTGTGGAAGAGTTTTTGTTATGACCACATACAAAACTAAAAAGGTGTCCGTAACTGGAACTGAAGGCTTACAAGAATGGTTGTCATAAGCGGCCTCTCAAGGTGTAAGGGATACATGTAGATGGTCGCTTACGGGAGATTGGCTAGGAATGCAAAAAATGCCACCGCATCAAATGAGTTTTTTGTTGTTGTTTTATTGGCCTGTGCAATGCCGCAACTAAGACGATAACTGTGTTCAATACAGGCAATAACTGTGCACTACAATACTAGGACTGGCTATTAGTGATCAAAGGACAAATCATAATTGCAGCTAACACTAAAATTAACTAACCAGATCAGCTAACATTAACCACAGTGACAGTCTCACAGCAACAAAATCCAGTGACACAATTCACAAATGTCTATGACTATATTTTACACTCAAGCCTTATCCCTTTCGGGTGATCGCTAACCGGATCTCAAAAACAGAGGAAACGATAAGTCCAAATCGTAAATCCTTAAAGTGTGAGCGCCTTATGGGAATGTCCCCTTACAGAGTTTGTACAGAGTTTGTATGGGAGTTCAAACACGGTTTTGCGGTGAAGACGCTCATAAGTAGGGTTGTTTGCGAGAGCATAAGAGAGCTTCCACTGTAGTCAAACAGGTTTCTTTTCTATTTGCGGCATTACTTTTGTCTATAAGCAACGGCTGGAAAAGCAGTTTTTACATGGTGTTCAGGAAAAAATAGACAGTGAACATTTTTATGTAGGCTCAAACTTTACTGTTTTAAAGCAAAAATCTTAGATAGTAAATTCCGTTTGAGTAGTACTTGACTAAACTTGTACTTAGTACTGCACTAAAGATACTGACACTGAGTATTAAACATGATAGAGTTTTGCTGAATTTTCCAGGTGTGTCAGCAAGAGTCATGAAAGTTGCTCCAGCATGTGCAGTCATGATCAGTACTTATGAATATTCCAAGTCTTTTTTCCGTCATTACAACATGGAGAAGGTGGCATCAGTTACCGTGTCTGACACAGTTTGATTCAAGTCGTTCATGTGACATCAAAACATTATGTGCGACCTAATAAAAGACTGATAATGATGCATGGCTCACAAATACTACATGGGTCAGCGCTAGCACAGTACTGGAGTCAGTTGGTATTACTTACTGACAATTGATCACAAGCTTTACACTATGGACATGGGATACATGTTACCTGGACGGACATGGAGGAGATTAACTGGAACAATCCACAAGATTTTTTAACACCCAGCAGTAATCGATCACCCTCCTTGAGAAAGATAATGGCCAAACAAGAACAAATGAACCGTACAAAATAGGTAGTGTAAGGTCTGGGATGTGATACAACTGTAGCTGCAGTGAAACGTTTCTACCGGGGGAAGAATCTGTTAAATGGTGAACTGTGAACATCTGGCTATCAAGTTGATGTTTAGTTCACTTCTTTCAAAAGAAATTAAAGTAAATTGTTCAGGAGTGCATGACAGTATCGAATGCTATAGTATTGAAATGTAGTTTGATCGTGACTAACAATATGAACTTCGCCACCTTTTTGTTCTTACCACATTTTGACGTCATCTGTGATGTATTACTGAATGTACTGTAAATATACTGTAAAATAATATTTGAATAGGTATAGTTTATTTTTAGCAACAGAAGAAATGGTTGGTTTGTTTATATATCGGAGGCATTAAATACGCCTTTGGTTGCATTTGGAAGAAATTCTGAGGGGTCAGTTCAGTTTCAACCAGTTTTTGGATAGGAAAACACCAGTTTTGGATTCACAAAAAACGGGTTTGCGATTAAAAAGAACAATTTTAAGGTTGTAAAAAACCGGTTTGAGGTTCATAAAAACCGCTTTGAGGTTTGTTAAAATCTGGGTTGGGTATCGAGCAAAAACTGGTTTTGGCATTGCAAAAAAGCGGTTTCGGGTTCAAAAAACGGGCGACCGACAAACTCGGTTCAGGGTCGCAAAAAACTGGTTTCGGGATTGAAAACTAGGGTTTCGGGGTGAAAAAAAAAAATTGGTTTAAAAAGTGAAAAAAGCAGTCTAGGTAATCTGGTGAAAAGGCAGTTTAGGCCATTAGAAAACGCGGCCCGATTTTAATGTCGAATGACTCAGTTATAAAAGGCCGGTTTCTGGGATGAAGTCAAAATCGGCTTGGGCTCGATTTACTGTTTGGGTTCCGGTTAAAGTTAAGGGTAGGGTGAGAGTTTTAACTACCCTAAAACTGCTTTGTTACGAAATTCCCACTCAAAACCGTTTTTTGCTTTCGACCGAGCGTAAAACCGATTTTATATGAATCTTGAAACGGTTCTTCCGAGACCAAAACAGGCTTTTTAGGAATCCAATATGGGTTTTTCCGATACTTAAACTGTTTAACCGCAATACTAACCCGAATTTTTTTTTTAAGAGACGTCTGCGTGATGGGATTTCTTGGCATTTTCGTGACCTTTCCAATATGGGAATGGTGGATACGCAAGGGAATGATTTCCGTCCAACCTCTCCATAACCCTACCCCTAACTCTTACTCTAACTCTGATCAAACCTAACCCTTAGCTGCCTTTACATACCCTTAGCTATCTAAAAGTCGATGCCCAAGGCAATTGTTTCCATTCAGCCAATGCTTTGCGTCCAATGCAATGCGTCCAAAAATGCTTTGTCCACGGTTCCCTCTCGAAGAGCCACAGTCCGACTTGTGGAATATTCGATGCGCAAGGAAAATATGTCCCTGTTCTATAAACAGGCCCTCTTCTACTTATACTATATATAAATGATCTGCCGATCTATCTCTCTAACCCCATTTCGATTATTGTAGTGTCGTATGGGGGAACTGCAACAAAACTCTTAGTGCTAAGCTTCAAAATTACAAAATCCCGCTGCGCGACGAATGAAATTTGACAAAAAAGAAAGATGAACAAGTGGTAGAAGGGTTCTCATTAACTCTTCCCTTCTCGAATGTTAGATGGACTGTATTTATCGTGTAAATACTTAGTACGAAGTTTTATTTCAATGTAATTTATTATACACACAGGCGGGTTGTTCGCGAGAATTTTGATTTCGGTTTTGTAGTTTTTCCGTGAGGTTTCTGTTTATATTATTAGTCCTTCAGTTTTGAGCTTGCGTAATCTCGAACCACACAAAACATAAGCAGTGAAAAACGTATTTACAACAAAAATTGATCCTTCGGTTAACTTTTAATCCTGGGTTAGCTTTTGAACAACCCGGTCCCTGAGCTTTAATTTTTAATTTTACTTTTTCTTCCTTCTCGCACACGATCCTGTTTCTGATCCAAACTTGCTCGAAAACCTACTGCACGACCTATGATGAAGTTTTTACAGTTGATTTTTAGGTGAATCGCGCTCAGGGTCAAAAGCTGTAAGATAGACTTCGAGCTATTTTTTAAATAGGCAAAATTTCCCATTTTCTTTGTTCGCAAAAATTCTGCTTACGAGATTTTTATTTTACTTTGTTTGAATACTAAAACAGAGGGGTCATGAGGGTAGATTTTGAGAAATAACGTCATAAAACCTACTAGTGCCCAGTCTATCCTAGGCAAACGGTCGTTCGTTTTGGCTGTTTATCAAGGGTTAAATTGTTTAACTATCACATATAAGGGTAAAAGACTTAAGAAAACACCAACTAGAGAAAGGAAAAATTTTTGAAAAAAATTTTCAAAAGAGTGCAAAGTTGGGCTGTTATAGTCCATCAAAACTGAAGTAAGACATGTTAAGGGGTGAAAAACAAACGGTTATGGGATAGATAAAAACCAATTTCAGGGTCTTTAAAACCTGTTTTGAGATAGACATAAAGTAAATCAATGCAAAAACAACAACAACAACAAGCTACACGACTTTCCAAATGGACATCCTATGTTTACTATGGGACAGAATGGAGTATGGCCTTGTTATTATTATTTATTTTATTCCAGCTCTTGTTTGAATGTACATGTTTCTCTCAAGGCATTGTTGAACGAGTTACAAGAGTCTCTTGAATAAAAGCACTTCTTTTGAATAACATATCACATTTCGCCATACACTAGTCGTTCAGTACAATGTACAAGTCACATGTTCTGCATGCTTCCATCACTGCAAGTGGTAAAGATGGGCTTGACATCACCATGGGAGGTTTAGAGATCAAACAAGGAAAATGACTGTTAAAAAAATGGAGTGCTAAATTGAAGTTGTCGAGGATTGTTCATTTTGAAGAAGCTGTTCTGCTGCTGTTGCTAAGTCATTAAGGTCAGGTTGCCGTGGAACCACAAATGGTGGGTGCTCTCTTCTTGCTTTAAAAAGTTCTGTTGGTGCTCTGCAGACAAACTCCATACATTCCATGGGCCTAGGAGTGTCTTCCTCTGGCCCTAAAAAAAAAAAAAAAAGAATATGCCTTGTATGAAAGTAGAATGAATTATGTGTTTAATAAACTAAGGATAAGATTCTGTTAGGCCAAGTGGTCCATACTGTTGCAGGTTATCCTGCTTTCTGTAGCTAAGCATTAAGCAGCTAGGAGTATTTCCACTCCCTACCCCCACCACTAAATGTGCAGGTATCCATTTATACAGACTAATTGAAAGCTGGACTGCTCCATCCAGTGTGCTTCATGCTAATCATAAGGCCACCACGCCTATTACTTCCTTGAGAATACTTCACATGTTCCTTCCTTGAGAGAACATTGTTTAAGGTGTCTAACCAAGGCTGTTGCCTAAGGAAATTTTTAAGGAGCCCTTCAGGCTTTTAACTTCAATAGTCCTTTTTAGGAGCCCAGAATAAATTTGCCGTGGTCAATCCAGGGTGTTGGGAAGATTGGGGAAGACAGGGTGGGGGGGGGGGGTGGAGTGAATTTGGAAATTTAGGGGAGGGGTCGGGAGGCAGAGATTTTCCATGAGACACTAATATGGTCTAATATCAATCAAATTTTTGAAATAAAGTGTTCAGCAAAGTGATCAGGTCATGACTGAGAAAGAATACTATTTGTGGTCAAACAAATTCAATAATTGGTGTATCCATGCAAGTGCTGCAGCCTTTTTTTACAAAAATTTATATTGCTGCTTTTGTTTTTGAGTTCAGCAATTCTATAACAAAACAAAATACATTGTACAAGTCATGAAATGCAAGCTGCAAATGAAAGCAAATAAAAATGAAAGAGGTATTTGGGGCATTTGAATTTGGCCTCACTGAAATGTGCTTTCCTTCCCCGGGCTTCAGGGACACAGGTACAGACAAACGGTTTCTTTTTTAGGCAGCATTACCGCATTACATTGGCTGCTTCTTTGGAGAAAATATATTCACGTATATTGGGCAGAGTCATGACAATTCATTGATAATTTAAAATAAGAAGCCCTAGTATGCAAAAAGAATTGCAATGATGTTTTCTTTTTGCTGGCTAGCTTCTTGAATATTTCGACTTTTAAGTTGTAAATATCCTTTCAGAAACTACAGAAATTCATTCAGTACAGGTAAGTGAAGTTTTCCAAAGTATCAGAGAAAAAAAGGCCAAGAATTTAGAGACATTTCATCTTTATTCAATTGTAAATATAATGTCAGCAACATCATCACTCCAATTCCAAAAATATTGGTTACCAAAGTAGTTATTTTGCAACTGGAATCAGCAGGGCATCAACAGAGACACAATACAATGGCATACATGACGTGCATTTATTCAATACTGGCGATTTTCAAATATGGCTGTTTTCAGCTGTTTTGTGAGGGGAGAGAGGTGTTATTGTCGTGTTTTGGTCCATATTTCTTGTGTTAAAAGCAAAACAGGACCAGAGTAGCTGTTGTTTTCTGTTTAATTTATTGTGTGAATGATTTTTTGACCGATTTCATGAGAAGATTGAAGTCATCGGACGGATTGGATGGGAATGAAAACTCCATGTTTAGGCGCCCACTCGGGCTCCTTGAACAAAACTTTAGTCACCTGCACTCGTAACTTAGGCACCTCAGGTGACCATGCGCCCATTAGGCAGCAGCCTTGTGTCTCACTACAATAATATTTATCCAAGACTTGATAGCGTGCACTATATTTGCCTGCCAGAGGTCAGCATTAGTCCAGCATGCAAATATAATGTAAGAACCCCTGAGAAGAAATGCAAATTTGCGATTATTTTCAACCAGCAGTTCCATTTTTAGTGCAACATCTCTAAGAGATGTCAAACGATATAGGCACCCACAAAACAGCCAAATTGTGATTTGATTGGTTGTTCATAGTAGCTACAGTCTGACTGGTGTGGGATACATAAATCCCTCACTCACTAACTCACCCATCCACTCTAAACATATAGCCTAGACCCCAAAAGTAAAAAGTTTTTTTTTTTTTTTTTTTCAATACTTACCTGGTAAAAATAGAGCCGGATCAAA
Organism: Orbicella faveolata; assembly: GCF_042242905.1. Taxonomy (NCBI): domain Eukaryota; kingdom Metazoa; phylum Cnidaria; class Anthozoa; order Scleractinia; family Merulinidae; genus Orbicella; species Orbicella faveolata. The sequence goes on from NW_028301540.1 coordinate 17,885,660, forward strand.
GTGTGATGGTTTGGGAACCATGGGAATGAGCCATGTAATGACAGCAGTTTTCTGTGCATATTGATCCTGTAGGAACCCCCTCAACTGTGCATAGTATAAATCACCCTCTATGTCTTCGATGGACACCACGTCACCAGCTTGATAAAGAATACCCTGCAAGGAATAACAAAAAGTTACAAAGGAAATCTCCTGGCTTCTCTGTGCATAGAAAATGTTTTAGATACACCTTTGAACCTTTTGGTAGTGAAACCAAACTATCTCAAGAATGTTAGGATTTAGAATATGATGTGTCTATGCAAGCATAGCATAACATCCAAAATTTAGAGTCTCAATAATGATTTTGTGTGGTTTTCTTGGTGCCTGTAAAAAAACTCCTCAAAAACTAAAGAAAGGAAATCTGGTGAAATAAAGGCATTTACATGTACATTCATTGCACACATGAATGTTAATTGTCTTGTGTAGAAAGAAAAAATGAAGGTAATCCATTTTCCACCAAAATTTGTTGTTGCTCTTACACAGACACGCTCTTAAATGTAAATGTACGTGTATGTACAAAGCTACATGTATCAGCCCAATCTGTTATTTATTCACATCGAAGACACCCTGTAAATGTACATGTACACTTATTTATTCTTAATTGTCACTCCAAAAAGCTTAGTTTTTTTGTCCTTAGTTAGCCTATAGCAAGTAAACATTCAGCTTCTCCACTCCCCGAAGTTTCAGCCTCTGAAGTGCCCGCTATCCTGAAGAAATTTGTCTTGAGAGAAGCAACTTTGGAGGCCGCCATTTTGAAACTGTCATGGCAGCTAGGCCATGTTTATGTGACATCATTCCGTCTGACTTGAAATTGGTGGGAAGGAGAAAACCCTGCAACTGACTGGGCATCCTTCAGAAGTTCAGTAAAATCTTTTTTTTTCCCAAGCAATTATCTACTTTACTATCTTCAATGCTATCATTTTGGAGTTTGGAGCATGTTTGGCTCAAAATAATTTGGCTCAAGCAAAGCCATAACTTAGAGTGGTAATTAAACGGCTCTTCGGAAGCCATTTGGACAAAATCTGTCAGACAGAATGACATCACGAAAACGTGGCCTGGCTGCTGAGGACTGTTCAAAATGGCAGCAATGATGTTTGAATTTTGGCCTTCTTTGGAGACGAATTTCATAAGGAAAACCTGAACTTAAGAGGCTGAAACTTCATTGAGTGGCTAAACTCAGTGCAAGGTTTTTATTAGTGCTGGCAAAAAATATACATTTTTTTGGAGTGATCTTCTCCTTTAAATAATAAAAGGAAAGAGTGGATTCTGGTGGTAAGTAAGAAACTATAAATGACAATGTTGTATTTACAGGTTGCCTTACCTTGAAGTAAATCCTGTCTGCTGCTATTACAGTTGCAAACCCCTCTGGTGACTTATATGGCTACAATCAAAATAATATTCAGTTAACATAGCACAGTGTAATCAAAAGAGCTGTCTTCCAGTAATGTGTATTTAAAAAGAGACTAAACAGCTAGAGGAGACAGGGGCATAGCTAGCCTTTAAGTCATTAAGCATGGGTTTAACAAGAATTTATCTAAATAATTGTTTTAGTAGCCAAAAGGCCATGTTAACAAAGCAGATGATGTTTTCTCAGACATTTTTGAACTGGAAGCAAGCCCAGTAGAAGGTCAATCACTACAGCAAAAAGATAAGAAAAGGAGAAAAAGGAAAAGCCTAAAAACGTAGGTCACTTTCTCCTCCAAAAACTCGAAATTTTGATTTCTGTGCACGCCTGAACAAAAGTGTTGTAAAGCGTGATGCTAGTGGAAAGAAAGGCATGCTGTCATGTTGCAAATGCCTTTTTGAGGAGATTGGAGCTAATTTGACCTGTATCCAGGCTGAAAATCTACAGAATGTCCAAAAAATGCATTTTTAGCAAAAAGCTCTAGAAGTCAATGGGTTAAAAGACCATTTTAGCAATGCAACATTCTGACTTTTATCAGGCAAGAAAGAAGTGCAGTTCATAAAGGAATGAAATTTAGCTGGTTCTCATTCTGGTCAGACCACAAAGTCTTGTTATTCTATCACAGGCACTGACAGTATCAACACACACACACACACTCAGCTTCAAAATGCCAGCTAAACAAACACATGCATCTCTTCACTCACAAACAGCTGACCAAAAATTTGTAACATATCACTTTTACTACCTCTACTGGAAATTACTGACAACAATAATACACTCAGCATTTCACCACAGTAACTGCTGACCATGTGCATTCCACTTTTCATAAATGGATAAATTTATCACTCTTGAGGACAAAAACATTGTTAAAGCTGACTTATATCATTTGTTGCAATTATGGTTAACATCATTTGCAGGTTACACATTGTGTGTATGAAACATTCTCAACTATTGCCAAGTCACATGGTAACCAGTCACGCGGCTGTGTTGTTGTGCATTTGTTACCATTTCTTTATTTGTTTGGTCACGCAGCCATGCGATTAGTTACCATGTGACCTGCAGGCCTTCTGATATCACGCGATGGTGCGATTTCACACAATCAACCTCAAATCGCATCCAATCGCACAATTCACGAAAAATTGCATAATTCACAAAAGAACACACAGCATTTATAAAATAAAACATAAATCAACAAGACAATAGTTTCTTAGGAATTCCTACATAAATACGCCATTTTTAAGATGATTTACCTTGGAAAAAGCCTAAAAAGCGTTTGTCACCTTCGATTTTGTAAACATTCGAAGCTGCAAGGCATTTTTTGCATGTCAGGGGCCTAGAACGAGTCTTATTCTTAAAGAGTCGCCTAATTGGTGAAACACAAACACCCCCTTTGTTCAGATTAGCCAATCTGAATGGCTGATATATATGTTGTAGGTAATTTTTTTCTTCAGGTAAATTTGATTTTTACCTAGGTAATATTTTTTTAACTAGGTAATTTTAAAACAAATTTTTTTACCTGGATATTTTTAATCTGTTATGATGTTCTTCATTTTCACATAGTAGATCAACCGATATTGACAAAGCTGGAGTGCCGGTTAGCCAGATTTTACCCGTTAGCCCGTGTCGGTTAGGGGTGACACTATTTGGCGCAAAGACAGAATATCACTAGTTTGCTTGCGGTTTGCTTTTTTTAGGTAGTTTAGGCAATATTTAATATTATTGTTGTTCCGTCATTCCAACCTTTAATGGGGAGACACTAAACAGTTAGATAACTAATATAATTGTGGTTTGCTGTTACTATTCAAACAAAACAAATAAAGGAAAATAAACTTTATAGTTTGAGAAAATCAGTTTTCATTCTCTAATACTATTGTTCCATTGCCATCTTACATGCTGCTGTGAAAGTAAGTTGTTTAGTATAATCAAAAGTGATATTGGGTTTCTAGCATTTGGTTAACCTGCTGGGGGAAATGAGAGTTGTTATTAACCCAAATTTGGTTGCTAGTCGAACATATGTGTTCTCAATTTCTGTTATTTTCCCAAACAAAACATTTGGGTGAAGTGGATTACATTTATCAACCTTGTCAATTTTTACACAGACATAATCGTTGATTTCAAATTTTTTTACACTTGGTCTTGCAGCTTTCATTTTTTCATTATATTTGTTTTGTTTTTCATTTGTTTGGCTCTTCATTTGTTTTTGGACTTTGGAAAAATTATCTTGAGCCTTTCTCTAAGACTCTGGTAGGCTCTTCCTCTTCTCTTTCAACTGCATTCTCAACACATTCAATTTCATGTTCATCTTCCTGTTCTTCATCTGCTTCCATAGAAGGACATTCAGTTTCGGGTTCCTCTTCTTGTTCTCCATCTCCTTCCATAGCTGCACATTCTTCTCCTGATTTTGTTGTTCCTATTCGTCCTTCATGGGGAAGAATGCCAAAGACTAGCTCATATGGGGTTCTTGATACAGCGCGGTGTTTGGTTATATTTCTTTTGTAGGCAGCTTCTCCCACAGGGAGACTGGGTCGAGTAATGGCGACGTAAAGACGTGCGTTGCTGCCGCCCGCCGATCTTTCTGCTCTGTCTTTGGTAAATGGCCGTTTTTTTCGGTCAGTTTTTGAGCAAAAGAAAAACCATATCCTCAGACTCTTCCAACAAATCATCTCTTTCGCCGGAAATCAAAAAAACGAAGCCATACTCCTCGCCAACGCATCACGAAGACGAAATAATGACAGCTCTCAGTATGACACAAGATGTTGGTGCAACTCTACAAGCAATCTTAGCAAAGCTGGAAAAGCTTGATTCAATAGAATCCGCCGTGAAGAAAATTGAAGCCAATCTCGAGAACTTAGAGAAACGAACCCAAAGGCTAGAAGATTTCCAAACAACAGCGAAGAAAGATATTGACGATCTAAAAGAAGGGATCAACGTTACTGGACAACAACTCAAGAATAAGACAGAAGCTATGGAGAAGGTGCATCGACTCTATGAAACTCAATTAACAGAGCTCACGACAAAATGCCAGAAAAATGGGGATTTGTTAGACGAGATCCACACTAAAAATCTTTACTTAGAAGCCTACTCTCACCAGGAGAATATCAAATTCACGAACATAGAAGAATCGACAGAAATAGGCGGCCGCACTAGTGAAGACACCGAAGAAGTTCTCCGAACTTTTCTGGAACGTGATCTTGGTTATAGGGATGCAAGGAATGTAGAAATTCAGCGAGTACATCGCATCGGAAAAAGCAAGGATGGAAATCCGCGTCCTATTCTGGCCCGTTTCCTTAGATATAAAGACTGTCAACAGATCTTTTTACTGGGTCACCGGCTTAAAGGCACTAACTTTCAAATGTTCCGAGACCTTCCCCAGGAAATCATTACCCATCGCAAAGTACAGATGGGAGCTTTTAAGGATGCCAGGAAAAATGGAGTTGCTGCCTCCTTCAGCCAATCTCAACCGGATAAATTGTATATCAGAGGTAAATTGTGGCCGATCGGGCAAAAATTTACTATTTAATTAACACTAAATAAACTTTGTTCAGATTGACCGGTAAATTGTTCAAACTTCTCGCAGTTTCGTTATTGCCAATATGCTTTTCACCAATTAGAGGCGGTTGGCAACTTAAACGGGCTAATAGAGTTGCAGGCTTTTTCTCTTTTTTGCTGTAGCAAGCAATCAAGTTGCCTAATTTCTCCACCATAAGTCCTTTAGTAATTTTATTCATTTTGTGTGTGTTTTACTGTCTCCAGGGCATAAAAATCTATCTAATTAACAATAGTTTAAAGGCATGTGGTCATTTAGATATCTTTTATTGTGAAAATGCAAAACAGTCAACTCAGCCTCCTTCATTACTCACAATACAACAGATCTGAAAATAATTTCCCTCAATGTCAGGGGATTGGGAAACAATGCCAAAAGAAAAGAGGTGTTTAACTGGCTGAGAGCGAAAAAGCAATCTATATATATGCTGCAAGAGGTCCATTGTTCTCGAGAAACTACCGATATATGGTCTTGTGAATGGGGGTACAAAGCGCTCTTCAGCTGCTGCAGCAGCAACAAAGCAGGGGTTGGTATTCTTTTCAATAATAATTTCAATTGCCAGATCCACAAGGTTTTCTCGGATCCGAATGGACGCTTTTTAATATGTGATATCGTTGCTGATAGCAAGCGTCTGACTGTGGCTAACATCTACGCTCCGAGTGAAGACGATCCAAATTTCTTTCAGGTTTTTTTCGATCATTTATCAAACTTTAAATGTGGTGAAATCATAATTGGTGGGGACTTTAACTTAGTTCTTGACGTCGAAAAAGACAAGAGGGGTGGCCTTGCCAGAACACACAAAAATGCCTTAAAAGTGATTTGAGATTTCTCTGAAAATCTTGGTTTGACTGATATTTGGAGACTTTTCAACCCAGAAGCCAGGAGATATACTTGGCGCCAAAACCAACCAGTCATACATTGCCGACTCGATTTTTTTCTAGTAAGTGAATCATCTTTATGTGATGTGACCCATGCAGATATTTTTCCTGGTTTCAAAACGGATCATTCGATGATTACTCTGAATCTAGCTTTACACTCGAACCCCAGAGGCAAAGGTTTTTGGAAGTTGAACACGTCCCTTTTATCCGAAATGAGATATGTCCAAGAAATTAAAACAACAATTGAAAGCACTGTGAAACAATACAAAGACGACACCTCAGTGAACCCAGCTCTGCTTTGGGAGATGATTAAATTAAAGGTGCGAGAAAAATCAATATCTTATGCTGCATACAAAAACGCGACAACAAGGAAACGCGAAGAAATGTTGGAACGCGAAATCGCCTTGTTAGAAAAACATTTAGACAATGCAAGCAATAGTAACCCCTCATATCATATTGTTGCTGAAAGAATTTTTACCTTAAAGAAACAGCTAGAATACGTCAAAAAGCCCCGACAGCATCCAGTCAACATTCCTCTCTGAAGTGAACTCCACTTCTTTGACCAATGAAGAACAAACTTTATGTGAAGGCCCCTTAACTCAAAAGGAATGTTTCGAAGCCCTGAAGAAGATGGAGTCTGACAAAACGCCAGGCACGGATGGACTTCCCGCTGAATTCTACAAAGTTTTTTGGAAAGACATTTCTTCTTTTTTAATCTCGGCCCTCAACTATGCTTTTGACTCTGGCTGCCTCTCAGTAACACAAAGACGAGGGGTTATAAAACTAATTCCAAAAAAAGATGCGGAACTATACTTCATCAAAAATTGGAGGCCTATTACCCTTTTGAACACTGATTACAAAATTGCAGCAAAATCTATTGCAAACCGAATTAAATTAGTACTTCCAAACCTTATCAATCACGATCAAACAGGATTTTTGAAGGGCAGATTTATAGGCGAAAATATCAGACTCATTGACTCTATTATCCAATATGCCACAGAAAAGAATATCCCGGGCCTGTTACTTTTTATTGACTTTGAAAAGGCATTTGATTCTCTCGAATGGTCCTTCATACATGGAACATTAAGATCCTACGGTTTTGGTGCTTCGCTAATTAACTGGGTGAAAACCCTGTATAGTCATACTGAAAGCTGTATTCTGAATAATGGATGGGCAAGTAATTTTTTTGAAATTCAAAGAGGTGTTAGGCAAGGCTGCCCGCTCTCACCTTATTTATTTATCCTATCGGCAGAGGTGCTGGCCACGGCAATTAGGAAAAATACTAATATAAAGGGAATCTCTGTAAATAATGTGGAAATTAAGTTAAGTCAGTATGCCGATGACACAACACTTATATTAGACGGGTCACGTGAATCTCTCCTTTCATCCCTTGCAATGCTTGACGATTTCAGCAAAGTCTCTGGCCTCAGACTCAATGATAAGAAAACGGAAGCTCTATGGATTGGCGCAAGTATTGGAAGTGATAAAATTCTGTTATCAGGAAAAGAGCTTAAATGGCCAAAAGACAAAGTAAAATCCCTAGGTCTATGGATTTCAACAGATCCCGAACTATCTGCCTCTTTAAACTACAATGAGAAACTTGAAAAAGTGAAAGAAATCCTGAGATGCTGGAAATACCGCCGACTCACATTGTTAGGGAAAATCACTGTTATCAAATCACTAGTGGTCTCCCAATTGGTTTATCTACTCTCGCCTCTTCGCTCAAACTACAGGGTTTTAAAAGAAATAAATGATTTACTCTACACTTTTCTATGGAATGGTAAAGGCGACAAGATAAAACGGAAGGTAATGATCAATGATTTTGGTGGTGGTGGCCTAAAAATGATTGATATTAGTTCCTTCAATAAATCTCTCAAAACCACATGGATTAAAAAATATTTAGATAACAACAATAAGGGAAAATGGAAAATCTTTTTTGACATAACCCTAAAAAAATATGGCTGTCAAAACTTTTTTTCCTACAACCTCAACGTTAGAGACACCTTATCGACAATAACAACCTCGGATGCCTTTTTAAAAGAACTATTAGGAATCTGGGCGGAAGTTAACTTTGAACCTGAAATAACATCGAAAGATCACTTTCTGGATCAACAACTTTGGCATAACTCCCTAATAAAGATAGCCAACAAAACAGTTTTTTTAAAAAATTTGTTCACCAAGGGAATAACTCGGGTGAAACATCTTTTAGGACCGGACAACAACTTTCTCTCGTTAAATGATTTCCGCTGTAAGTATGAAATAGACCCTCGCCCTCTCAGCTTCTACGGATTAATATCGGCTGTAAAGTCTCTTCGGACTGATTCTAATTTTCAAGATTTACAGAACACCGACCACGAATATGAGCCACTTACAACAAGAATTTTGCAGGTCAAAAAAGCAACTACAATAATATATAAAAAAACTGATTAGTAACAAGAGTTTAACCCCAGTGTCAAGTCAAAAGAAGTGGCTAGAGGATTGTGGCCTACCAATAAATGACAACATAAATTGGAATGCTGCCTATCTTTTAGCTAAAAAATGCACAAAGAGCACTAAGCTGATAGAGTTTCAGTTTAAATTCTTACATAGACGTGTACCAACCAATAAGTTTTTATTTAGAATAGGTCTACAGGGCGATGAAAAGTGCAGTTTTTGTCACACCTCCTCTGAGTCAATAATTCATCTTTTTTGGTCATGCCGTCAAACATCTCACTTTTGGAATAAACTTACTGAATGGCTGAAAAACTTAAATTTACTTCCTAGAGATTATGCTTTGACAAATATTACTGCTTTGGGTCTGAGGCCAGATATCTCTCAATTTGCGCTTCTTATAAATTACTGCTTTCTCTTAGCACGATATCACATATGGCTCGCTAAAACAAAAAATGATCATCCAAATTTTACGCTTTTCATATGCACACTAAAATTACAGTATGAGATAGAAACAAAAAGTGGAGACACGAAGAAATGGAAACCTCTTACAGGATACATGAGGATTTAATTAATATTTTAGATTATATTTTCTGTAGGGTTATCTATCTCCTACCCATTAAGCTATTTCTAATCTCCTGTCAGATGCATAACTCATTTTACTTTTAATGTACCACATGCCTTTGGTCTGTTTTTTTATGTTTCTGTACTACAACCTCAAGCTGTAATGATAACTAGCTATTTTTCTACTCAGTTTTTTTTTTTTTTTCTTTGCCCCTTGTCATCACTGTATTTCTTAATTGTGTAAGTCGTGTAACTGTATTTGTTAGTAATGTAAGTCGTTTAGTTATTGTAATTTAAATAGTGTAAATAATTAGAGCAATATAATGTAAATAGAGTTAGTGTTGTAAAACAAAAAAAAACAAAAAAAAAAACAAAAAAAAAAGAAGTAGGTACTTCCCACTATGTATCAGCTATATATATCTAAGCAATAGAGTACTTTTTCTGTGTTTAAAAAAAAAAAAAAAAAAAAAAAAAAAGCTTCTCCCACATGATTGCACCAAGTGTTTAAGCTCACTTGTTTTTCTTTTAAGATGTTTGCCAAGTTTTCCTTAAGAGTTCTGTTATTCCTTTCAACGAGTCCTTGTGTTTGTGGGGTTCTTGGAGCTCCGTGCACAAGCTTTATTTGGTGTTCATTGCAAAAGTCAATCATGTGTTTATTTTTAAATTCTTTCCCATTATCTGTATGAAGGGTTTTAGGAAATCCAATCTGCCAAAACAGTTGTGTTACTGCTTCTAATACTTCGTCGGCTGTTTTATGTGACAGAGCAAAAAGTCACGAATACTTGCTAAAATGATCAGTTACATGTAGAAGCCAGTTGTGATTTTTTCCACACGAACAAGTCAAATTTCGGAAGTCGATCAAATCCAACTCAACATGCCACAGAAAATTACTGGCCTGGAGTGGTTTTGTTATGGGCCGTTTCAAATGGTCTGTTACACTTTTCTGCTGTTGGTGTAGATGGTACAGGCTAACAAAAAGTGTTATTACATGTTGAGATATTTCGGCATAAGTCCTTTCTACAAATTCTTCAGTTTTATCTCTTCCTCAGTGTGCTGTTGAAGAGTGAGCCTGGCATAAGATGCTGTGAAGTTGGCTTCTCAGTACTACAATTTTTCGGTCTTTGGACAAGATGTTGTTATTTTGAATCGTCCACTGCTTTCGTTTAATGGCCGCTGCATCGGTCTTGGTTAGTCCAAATTCTGCTTCATTTTTGCTGTCATTCTTTAGCCAGTTTTTTGCCTTGTCGTAAAATTGATCGTCGATAAACACAGTTAATTTGCTTTCCTTCTTTTTAGAGCTTTTTTGCGCATCTAACTTCTCATAAAACGTGTCTTTGCTGACACAAAACGTGGCAGTTTCCATTGCTTTCACGAACGAAGTCCCGTTTTCATCCAAGTGCGCATGTGCACATTTTGCATAAATTAAGTTTGGACCGAGGTGAGTCTGGGACCCAAAAAAGCAATAATTAGGAGAAAAAAAAGAAATTTTTTCAACTTGAGCTGTGTAGTCTAGTGGAGATCGAGATGGACATGTAATCTGAAGGTCTTGGGTTCAACACACAGTAGGTACTTGTAATTTCCTTCTTCCTTTGAAATTAATAATTAGATAGGAAAATAAGAAGAGGTAGGCATAGAATAGGGAGATAGTGAAAGAGAAGAAGAAGTAGGTGGGAGCAGGGAGAGATGAAGAGAAGAGTAGGAAATGAGATTTTTCTCCTCCTTTTTTTATTTTTCTTTTCTTTTTAGAGCCCCCTAAAAATACCAGGCCCCTATTTTTAACCACACCCCATAAATTAAAACCCTTTTTAGTTAGTTGACTGAAACAGAGCAAGAGAAAAATTACCTGGTTAAAAAAAAAAAACCTAGTTAAATAATAAATTTACCTAGTTAAAAAAAAATTACCTACTGAACATTTTTAACTGCAACATATACACATTCGCACTTGATGGAGTTTATACATTCAATTGGAAATATGGTTTGTTGTTTAGCTGGAAATGGTTCGACATTTTTAACCAAATGGCTTGTTTTACTGGCTACATTCATCTGTGTAGACATTTGGTTGTGGTATGTTTTCGTCACCTTGCAAACTTTAACCAGTGAGATTTTTGAAATGTGTTAAAGAAAATTTTGTCCGTGACAAAATTTCCCACAGTCAACTTGTACTGACAGTAGAACCCCGCTAACTCGAGTTGGTTTACTCCAATTTCCCCTGGATTTGACCAAAAAATTTCAGTCATGACTCAAAGAGTCCCCTTTGATTATCAACTACTGGCTACAGGGAGAAAGACTGTCTTGTTGTGTTCAAGATAGTTTTGTTATACAATACTATTATGAGATCAGATGTGAGTTTGACAGACTGGCATATGTTATAAATTAACCTACAGGTACTGTGGGGTTTTATATAAGTTTATGATCTGCCTGCTTAATTATGGATTGAATAATATTATTGTGAAGTAGGATGAAGTGTTTGAAAACTGAAAATTCAGTGGTGGTTTTATTGATAATCCTTGCAAAATAAATTTAAAAAAGTTGGTTTGTTGTATTCAGAAATATAATACTGCACATAAAAACAAAGCGTACGAAGTTAATCATAGCATGCAAGAATATCAATAATAATTATTGATCATTCATTTGGCATGTTGGCTGCGTCCTTTGAACTTTTAACATGGTGCACCGATAGTGCAGAAGACCTCATTTTTTTTATTTATCCCAACTAATGTCGATCAAGATGCATAATTACTGTTCCTTTGTGTTCAAAATGTATTTAGGGCAGCAAAAAAGTGTTTTTCTTATCCTGAAACCTTATAAAACAAGCTTACAATTGCTCAGAAAAAAAATTGCATAATTTACATTATTTATGGCATAATTGGCCTTTCTAATCACATAATCTGCCCTGCAAATTTCGCATAATTTGCATTTTTTCATTGCACCCTATCAGAAAGCCTGCTAAGAGGAATTGAACCCGGGTCGACAGCCTGGTAAGCCATACTGATGACCACTACACCACTGCAACCGGCCGGCACTTTTGGGAATATTTTAAGTATTTATCGAGTTACCCTTAGCATTATTGAAAGCTAACCATAAAAAGGCTAACCGCAGAGCTATTTAGCCTAACCGGAGTGCTATTCAGGCTAACCGGAGTGCTTTTTAGGCTAACTGGAGTGCTATTCAAACGTTTTTACTGCCAGTCATTTTATAATAGTCTACATTATAAATCTCGATATACCGGGTGCCGGGCTCACCAAAATTAGTATTCAGCCATATAACCAAGGATTTGACATTATTAACTGAAATTTAAAAAAAAATAATTTTGACTGCCGGACACGGAGTATTTTGAAAATCCTGTCCGGCTGCCGGACATAGAGACACAGCGAAAATACAAAGAACAAGATACAAAGGTAAGACAATGCGATTCATTTGCATCCAGTACTCGCAGAACGACCCACACAAAACTTGATGTTTTACCGTGCCATTTTGTCACTGGCTAGGTAAATAATTATATGGAAATCGCACTGCATACTGCTAAGTCTTTGTCACTCTAAAAATCAACATCAATAAATATTAAATGTACCTTTCTCTTTATCTTTTGCAGCGTTCGACGACCTCTGGATCTTTCACCCGACTTTCCATTCCAACCCTTTCTTGTCCCTGCCTTTATTCTTGCAATAAGCTTCTTACTTTCCTTCGAGCTTTGCCTTTGAGTCCGAATACTCGAGTTAACACGCTTCAAGTGGCAACTGTTACAAAGAACTTCTCCGTTAGTTCCCCTCCTCCACATCAAAGAATTTGATATTTTGCACGCCGAGCATTGTGGACTATGATCTAGTGACATTATTATGTCATTTGTCTGACTTTTTTATGCTTTTTGACTCACGAATCGGTTGTAAGTTATGGCACACAAAATTCTAGAAAAGAGCTTGACAAGAAAATCATCTATCGTCCGCCATCTTGTGATAAAAACGCATGCGCCAAGATGGAGTCCGCGGCTCAGTAGTGGACTGAAGCTTCAGTCGGAGTGTCCTATCTCTGTACCTGTGTACCTGCAGGTGTGTTGAGTTTGAACCCGCGCTTGAAGGGGGGCGGGGGGAGGGGGGCATACTCCCCAATAATCTATAGGTATTTTAGGCCTCAAAGGGTTTGGTTTTCGAGCTGTGCTGGTCTAAAAAGGGGTATAGATTGAGACAATCTCGGTCTGAAATACGGTATGTTTTTGTTTACAAGGAACTTGTAGCCCAAGAGTAGCCCTTCTCAACAGAATGTCCACACAAATGGAAACCCGAGTTTCTGGTTAGCTGAGAGCGGTGTACTAATTCTAGAGGTCTGAGATGGGGTATCGATTTTTGGCTCAGGTCTAAAATAGGGAAGGGAAAATCATAAAGTTTGGTTTGAAACAGACGGGAAGGGTTTAAAGGTTCGCGCCCAAAGTTTTTTGGTAGGGGCAGTACTCTCTCGGGAATTTGAATGACTAAAGAATGATGGGGATACCTTTATATTCGCTTGTTATTGATCCCAAAAGAGTTATCGAAATTCCTGCATGTTTACTAACATACTGTACTCTCACGAACTCTGTTTCGCTTTAGTCATAGTTAGTAGTAACTATGCTTTAGTTGATCAAATACCCCTGAGGTTACAGATCCAACTCGAATCGGTCAGCTCAATGTGCATCTTGATTGATAACAATAAAACAACGTCCGACCGCGCCGAGGAACATACACAACATCTACAACATTGACGTTTTACTGTTTATCTTTACTCATGAGTTGTGACTCAGTAGTGCGGTGTTGAAAATCTCTTTCAGTCATACATCCTGTACCGTTTGCATTTTTCTGCTTCCTATTTTTCAGTATTATGCATTACCCTTTTGGCGATGTACACCGGAAGGAGCAGTTATAAATCAATTGACTTTTGATTGATTTTCTCTTTAGACGAACGCTTTTTTGTACGTAATTTGCGAATATCGCTTTACCAGGAAGTACTAGTTCTGTCCAAAAGCAATCCAAAAATAGATCGATCGTTCTACATTTGAAATTTTCTTTAAACAAAAAGACTTGACACTTTTGAAGTTTGATTAGTTCTGGGAAAAGTAGCGGCCATGCCAAATACTGACAGCAGTACAATAGTTTGAGTCAAGGACTGCCGCCTGCCTAACATCTGACTCGCGCACTTGAAGATTATTCACCTGAGCACTATTGCTTGATGACGTCACATGCGGCATTTACATTCCTAGGTGTGATCAACTGGATTACGGAACATTATACTTTCGCCGGATATCATAGAACTCACAAAGTCCCAAATCGGTCTGAAAAGCACTTCCGAAGAATTTGATGTAATAACTATGCTAAACGCCCGCCAAAGTAGCAGGGGGTCATGTTTTGTGCTTTTATTTACAAAGTAAGGGGTATCGAATGGTCTTTGCGAGCATTTGCGAGCAGGCGAGCAGTGGGTTTATTCTTGCGAGCACCAGTGGTCAAATTTGTCTTGCGAGCAGCGAGCACTTTAGAAAATGCATATGGCGAGCAGCGACAACTTCGTGAATTTTGCGCTAACCGGAATCTATTTGTTTTAAAAATGGAAACGTTGTTTTACGCCAAGTAATCTGGCAGACACCTCAAAAACAGGGCAATAGGCGCAAAACTAGGCAAAATGTTGAGATCTTATCGCAGTTCAACCACACATAATGTGGCCACATTATGCCTTGCTGGATGCTGTTCGATGCCAAATTACGTCACGTAGCTTCACGCGAGTCAGAGGGTGGACGCTCAAGGAGATCTTAAGTTTTCTAACCCAACCAGTAACACAACTTTGTGAACACACCATGAGAAGAAGCTAAAAGCTACCATACTTTGAAGCAGGATTCACGAAATTTGGAGAAATCGAGCATATTTTACGAGAATCCGAGCATGCGAGCAGTCGCAAAATTTTGCGAACACGAGCAAGTTAGCAGTCATCTAGTTTTTGCGAGCAATTCGAGCAAAGACCAAATTTTGCGAGGACTTTTAAATGGAATGAAATGAAATTGAATGGGACCATTCGGTACCCCTAATGTATTCGGTGAACGATCGAGAGGGCGGATCAGCCGTAATTTCACTCGTGACAAAACAACCAGATTGATCAAAATTATATTTGTATATCTCTAGAACCCAAACGAATAACTCAGAACCCCGGGTCAGAACGTACATAATTTCAGTGCAATCAGATTCAAAGTACATTGCTATTAAAAGCAATCAACGCAACGACTGCAACCTAATTAAAACGCCAACTAACATAGTCTAAGATGATCAATGTTTGTTCTCTCAAACACAAACTCGTTATCAGATTATATTCTCACCTGAAGTCCTTCCGCAGTCTTTACCAGCGATGTATCATTGTAGTTTTGCCGGACTAATCTCCCTTACTTTACTCTGCGCTATATTTGCCGGCGGTACAGTGGCGACTAGTACACGAGCAGCAACTGTGGTCAGTTTCTTTCTGCAGCATATAACTCCTTTCCAGTGGGTAACTAGCAGGTTAGCCAGTGAAATTGAGCACTGACTCGGCCCGGGAGAAAACTGATTTTCTGACAATCGCCCGTGCCCTCGGACAAGACGTGCGTACGATGAGCAGAGTATCAAACAGAACTTCAGAAAACTAAATGAATATTATATGTTCTGTTACAGGAGTAAAAAGGGCCCACGACATACGTCATCTCTATAAATGTTCAACAGTATATTACGCAGTAACAGAGAGTGAAGTCTTGAGAGCAAAAATCCTAAAATGAAGACAGTCGGCAGTCGAGGGTACAGTCACACATGCCATGTTTCAAACTGTGTTCTTCCAAAGCAGAAACCTTAAGCAACATTTTGATTTTCTTGTTTTTTAATACCTGATTTGTGTCATAGAAGTAATCCAAAGGTACCTAAAAATTGAAATATCTCCTTTATGCTGCACAATATATTAAATATGCTGCCCAGTTAATTAAACTAATTAGCTTTTGATGATCACGGCCTTCCCGAAATAATCATTCTATCCGAAGTCTAGCTTGTAAGGAATTTCAGATTCAACCAAAACACAAGCACAGTGAATCAATTTTATTTATACAAACAGTTACTTCAGATTCAACCAAAACACAAGCACATTGAATCAATTTTATTTATACAAACATGAATTAGCTGAATGATTTACTGAGGCTTTTGACATAGTCTGGAACTACATGCAACATGTGGTTGGAGCACTATTGGAGCACTATGTTGTGCTGATTCAAGAATCATTATAACAGTGTAACTGTGCCCTGAATATGTCTCGTAAAGCAGGCCAGACAGCCATCAGTGTACAATTCTTTTGCCAACAAACTGATGATTCAGTGCCAAGCTAAAATGATTGTAGACATTACAGCTCACCTCCTGGAAATTGACGGCTCTACTGTAAGATGCTGTCATATCCTTGGTTTATCAAGTAAGCAGGAAACGTTCAGCGAAATACCCCGAATGGATTATATGATAATGTTCATGATCAAATTCAGAAACTGCTACATTTCATGCTTGTTATGTAGTCATCTATATGCTGCTGATTCAACAAATCCGCACATACACACAGACAGTAACTGGTTTCAGTAGAGGAAAAGGTTTTGAACAAAGTGATTGTAAAACCTCATAAAATAAAACGAGAGACGTTTTTCATCATTTGGCGAAAGGAGATTTTAAACAAGTCGCAGAATCTAGAGCAACTTGAGTGTTCGAAGCACCCTCAACTGAACATGATGAGCTGGAAAATGATCATTTACTTTCAGTTATTCTGTTCTACTTAGCAACGTTAAACAATGATTTTTACTCATTAATCAGTCTTATTTGCTGGATCATCATTACTTTCTTTAATACACTGTTCCAGATACCCGACATGGCTTCATTTCTATCATTCACTGTATGGTGGTCTTGTCAGTCTTGCTAGAGAAGCGAAGAGCGCACTGTTGTCAATGATGGGTAGCGTATTGTATAACTGGGTAAAATGCCGCGCGGGTTAGCTCAAGATTTCATCATGAACAATATCCACGTATTATCATAGAGTTGCCACCTAAAACACTGGTATCATACTTTGACATTCCAGAGTGTGTGGTCCAACTGGGATCCTCGTCTTCCTCGTGTACTTCTTTCCGCCATCTTGTACGTCTATTTTGAAACCAAGTGCGTACTTGAGCCTCCGTGAGGCTTATTTCCAAAGCTAATTTGCACCGTCGAGACTTGGAGATATACTTTTCGTTAACGAATTCTTCCTCAAGTTTGTGGAGCTGTTCTGGCGTGAAAAGTGGCCGTTGTTTTTGTCTCTTAATGGGTTTTCGAGGCCGCCTTGGGTTCGTGTAGTTTGCTGCAAAATAAAAACGAATGGGGAAAGATTATGACACAACAAGGTCAGAGAGCCATCGAACTGCTTTAACAGTTTTGTCTCGATATACTGGACAGTTTTAATAGTGATGGAAGCAATAAACTGAAAGATCAAATCAGATTGAGTAGATCGAAGCGAGAATTTGTTAACCGGAAATAAAGTTATATGTTGTCTTACTGTTTATGACCTATGTAGACTATGTATGGTTGAATTACCGTACAAACACATTTCGTGTCTTACTGTACTCTCAGTTCAGTTACGTGTTCAGTAATAGTAACCGATAACACAAACTTGCAAGATATGCTAGAAAACATTTATAAACTCCCTAGGGATATTTGTACTCAAAGCAGCAAGAAAGTCAAGAAATAATTTTACTGAATTAGTTTTATTACTTATTCGTTCATAGACGTCTGACTTCTTAATGATTCTTCCGTTTCAAAGCTTGACTGTCGCACATGCTACAATATAAATAGGTAGAGGCTTGCTTTTAAAGCTAATGTGTGACTGAGGACCACTCAGCGGACATGGCGGACGGCTAACGGTGCTCGCCAACACTTACTTTAATCCTGTAACGATGAATACAACTATCTACTCCGGAGAGGATTCCTCAGATGACCAGCATTAAACAACAAATAAGAATAAACAAATGGACTTTGGCGGAAGCATGTTTCCATTGAGGACACACGAAATCTAATTTCAATGAATTGCTCGCGTGCGCGTTTTTGCGTGACGCGCGAGTGTTACTTGCAGTATCTGTGATTTACTACTTCTGTTGACATTTTTTATCTCCTGTCCATTTGAGCTAAAAAATTTTATGCATCAGGAAATCAGTTAAAATTTTTCAAAAATATTTCCGAGTGAGATTGATAATTTGCCGTTGCTAATCATGATTTGGTAATTGGCTAATTTTGTTAGCACCTCTGCGGTCGTTTGTCGCAATCTCTTTGACAACAGTTCTTAACATTTGTGACATTTTTATCTGGTCAAGTGACATAATTTACACTATGAATCTTTATTTTGGGGATCTTCCAGAGAATGTTTACAGAAGCAACTAACCAAAGATTATCGAATCGTAAAGAAAGGTTGTCGGCAACTCCGGTAACCCTTTGTCTCTAGCTTTTCCCCAATGAGGAAAAACAATTCAGAAGAACTGGTTTGTAAATATCCTGAATGATGACCAGGGAAGTATACGCTTCCAGCAGCTCCGCCGTAAAGAACTGATTGCGAAAACGTACCAGTTATTTGACTGAGAGACGAGAAACTGTCCCAAGTATTATACTACAGTAGTCTGCTACGCCTTTCTTTTAATTGTAAAATGCCTAAATGTTTCTCAAGTGAGAAAGATGTTGGTTTGTATCAATATTTATAAATCTCGGGATGATATGTTGTTAAAAGCTACTATGTTTAATTGCTCAGCTCTGGAAATAAACAAAATCAAATTGTGAAAATAGTACTAGATTTTAAGTAGGTGCGATTGCTAAAATACATCAGTAAGAACCAGAATCATAAAATGTGATTTATGGTTTTCCATGTGAAGTCTAATTTAGCACTTTACCAACCAAGAGATTCACACGTGGCCAAGATAACATGCTACAAGACTTCATCATTCCTTGTAATGAGGAAATACAGCATAATTTGTAATTTTGAAACCTACCTGCAGGAATTCCGTGCCTTGAATATCTCGTAGCGTAAACCCATGCTGGCCAAAGACAATTTAGGTTCAGTTTATCTGCTGCCAAACCCTTGTCCTCTTTCATAGGGCGTGTTTTTCTTGGCAAATGTTGGCATGGAGTAGGAAAGTCAGTAGTTGTTTTATTATCTTCCTTGTCTGCACCTCCTTGGTCGTCAAGATTTAGCAGGTTTTTAATAGAGAAAGGATGATTTAGGATGGATTTGGAAGGGATGACAGGCGAAAACGCCGAACCATATTTCACTCGTGAAGACATATCGCCAACAGTGACTGCCTCGCGAGCAAGCTCACCCTCTCTGTTAAAAACAGTCAAGTTCTCGGCTGTTTGGCACCAGTCTAAGTAACTTTGGAGACTCTAGTCTCGCGCCTTGATAACTGGCTAATTATGCGTAAGGTGTACTGTAACTTAATTGGCTCGTTAAGTTACTGTAAATAGTTGCGGTCAGGAAGCAGACATCTCCACTCCCTTTGAACTCCCGTGCTCTCGTCGGAATATTCTGTCATCGCTTATTACGACAACTAAAAAACCCACAACGCATTGAAATTCGATTAGCTGTTTAGTTTTCAGTGACAGAAAGAAAGTGTAGGAGCTCACATCAGCTGAATTCTTGTGAGATGTGGACTCCCAGGCTCATTGTGTTTTAACCACAACACTTTCGTGCCTAAGCGCATGCCGCAAATTTCCGGTTCTTCTTCCATGCTTATCCTGAGAAGGAAACAAACGGTTGCAAGGTTTCTACATTGCTTCTGCCACTTTCCGGACGGGAAATCATAATTCGCAAAACATTTGAAAAGATATCAATATAGAGACAAATTAATTTGTTTTTTCATTTGCGGACGGCGCACATTACATTTGATGATACAATTCGGAAACGAATAGCGAGTTAAAAGTTAAAAGAATGTGCAATTAAATTACATAAATGCGATTAGGTTTTTATTTTGCGAAATGATATTCGTGAAGATGAAAACAAAACGGGTAAAATTAGTTGTGTAGGCTCGTGTAATACTGAACTACAGCTCTAACAAGACGTATAAAACAGCCGAGCTCCATGGGGTTCATTAAATGATGTATACCATCAAGACCTAGAGTTATCAAGATCAGATTGTGTTCGTGTAGCTTTTAGAAAGCCCATCACTGTGAACTTCTGGGGCTGAGCTAGATTTTGACAAAATCTATGTTGCTGGTTCTTGGAAAACAGAAAGGCTGAAATGTTCTAGTATTATCTTTCAACGAATTTGCATTAATGGCTTAGGCATTCCACGATCTTCCCCAAAATCTTCAAAGACGTTCACCCGGGATTCGAGACAATCTATAAGATTTCTACTATGTAATAAATTACGACATAACATAGCATAGCTATACACTCCATTTTCTGTGCTTCTTTTTCGACCTGGCGTCCGTCGGAAGAAGAGATTGTGTGCCAGTACTAACAAGTGTTGATATGTTTAGAGCATCACTGACCGAGTCACCAAGCCGACACCGAGGCAGCACTTGATAAATTGGTCTCCACCAGCACACAGCACGTGTGGGTTACACGCGCGCACAAAACAAAAGCTTGAAGAACTGATCCGGAGGTATCTGAATATTTTGTCTTCAAGATTGTTCAAGATCCTTTATGAATACTGCTAAACTTAGAACATGGGAACATAGTATAGAAAACACGTCACCGCGAAATATACGGCAGTGATATGCAGCTGGCAGTGATATGCAGCTGGAGTCGCTTTTTGTGTCAATGATAGATGGCTTCAACCGTCTGGTTACTCAGCTTTTGTATATGTCTCTAGATTAGGGACACGGAAATGGGCGAGCTGATGTAGGCTGAAGAACATGAGGTTCACTGAGCCGGGTAGAGCGGGAAGCCGCGTGAAACACGAGTGCAGAGCGCGTCAGCCCCGCTAAACCGCGTGGCTTCAATCCTTCGCAGGAGAAAAGATGGCGATGCATTTACCTGTAATTCTTAGTGACACGAAAACTTAAAACATAAAACCGTACAGGAAAGTTCTAACATCTCCAAACCCCGTATTCACTCTGAGTAGCTCAAGGACAAATATTGCAAAAAAAAAAAATATATATATATATATATATATGGCTTTCCTTGTATTTTATGGTTTACGCAAGGTTTGCATAGTATTGTGGTAAAATGTACAGCCGCCATCTTGGCACAGCATTGCAATGTGATTTGACAGCGGGGAATCTTTCCACCCTCTCGTTGGATGTGAAAAACTGAAAACGCTATTATTCTTTATTACTTTAGAGGATCTGTACTAGTCCGATCTGTACTAGTCTCTGTTCAGCATTCAGATATGTAAATATTTCAACAGCAGCACTATGTATACAAGACTCACTGATCTCCTTCAGTATTGTTCAGGTTATTGTTTACAGTTGATAGATTAGAATTTAAACTCATAATTAAGAATAAAAGCATTCCATCACGAATTTTGATTCCAAAAAACTTCTTGAAAATTAAGCCGGAAGGAAGGACCTTCTATATTTTAGATTCTTTCCTTCTTTTGTCTGAACCATGAAGGCGTACAGAAGCTTGACAGAAACACTTGCGTCCAATGAAGAAACTGCTGTTTATACTCAGTAACTCGACTGGTTTATTTGAATTGTAGGGATTACTGCATATTTTATGCCATTTGCAATGTTCCTGAGTTGTTTTGCCACACGCCAATTGTCAAATAAAAATGCAAGTCAGAATGCATTTAATGTATTTATCGACTCTTTATTTAAATGATCGAGGGAAACTTGTTTTTTGGTGGTGTGCTTTCAGCTGTATTTACCGTAACCTTGGTTCATTCAGTCTTACGGCTGTCAATCAAGATAATGAAATAAAAATTTCGATCTAGTTCTTAAAAGCGCTGGAAACAGTGATTTTAGATTCCATCACTTACCAGGTTTTGTTATTTAATTTTTCCAGCTAAACTTTCTTCATTTTGTCGACAATGTCGAACATTGAAGTACGACTGTTTGATTAAAATTCATATTTCGTTCACAATTCGCACAAAGGTGAAAAGAAAACTTTTTTATTGAGAAGATGCTTAGTTAATTAATTAACATAATTGTGACGTGACTCCTTGAATATGTTTAAATATGAGACCACCTACAACTAATAAGATGAAGCAAGGCGGGCCCAGAATCTAAGGAAGGCCAACCCACGAAATCTTGTGCTTGTACACTTATGCGGTAAGAAATGTTCAGCAGCAACTCCACTTGTAGACTAAGTATGATCATTTGACTTAAATATATCGGATCTGTAGGTTTTTTGTTATTTTCGGTGGCATCTGTCACCTTCATCATGGTGAAAAATTCAGTGAACAAAAAACCTACAGATATTTAAAGTACCTATGAAATGAAAAATAAAATAAAGAAGAATGGCGTTTTCCTTTTTGGAATATCTTTTTTTGTTTTAAAGATATTTAAATACTGAATAAGGAATATCTCTAGAAATATTAGAGCGGCGTTCTTCAAACTTGGCACCAGAAATGTACATTACAAAAGAAACAAAATGATACCTATTGTGGTAATGCCATGGCAACAGTTTTACCGCTGGTCCCGTGTTAATTAACACTGCGATTCACAGTTTTTGTCTTAACCAGGGATCATCCACTCCCAACAATCTAATGAGGACAGTTAAGAAAATGGGCACCATGTATGTTCCCAGAAGGACCGTCTCTCCCCCTTTAAAGGGTTGTAAATGGAGATATTTGGTTTTATTACGATTACCCCATACAATACGAATACATTATGAATAATTAAGATAACTAACTAAAAACAAAACAAACAAACAAAAAGCGGTGGAGAAGGAGACAACCAAAAGCGCAATGGCACCATACTAGGGATGTCCCCAAATATTAAAATTTAAAACATATATACAAATATACAAATACAAATACAAATACAAATACAAATACAAATACAAATACAAATACAAATACAAATACAAATACAAATACAAATACAAATACAAATACAAATACAAATACAAATACAAATACAAATACAAATACAAATACAAATACAAATACAAATACAAATATACAAATATTCTAATTATCCATAAGATAACTTAAAACATTCCTTTTAAAAGTTCCAATACAATTTGCTTCTCTAATGTGATTAGGTAAACTATTCCATTCATTAACAATACGGTTAAAAAAACTTTATTTAAAACCATTAGTCCTACTTAGATTTGGGACAAGATCCTGTGTGTCATTTTTCCTCAAGTTGTGGCCTGTGCTTCTGTCCTTACAAAATATGACAGAAAGAGACTTGAGCCAAGAGTGTTGTCATGGCAATGGCACAACGGGTATCATTTTTTTTCTTTTGTGATGTACATTTCTGGTGCCAAGTTTGAAGAGGGTAAAAGGTAAAGTCTGCATGCGAGCCAAGTGGCCCATCAGGCCGGAGCTTATCCCGGTTTCTGTAGCATGAAGCGACTAGGAGTATTTCTACTCCCCCCTGGATGGGATGCTAGTCCATCGCAGGGTTACCCCCAGCATTAAGTTCGCCGGTACCCATTTATACACCTGGGTGGAGAGAGGCACTGTGAGAGCAGTGTCTTGCCGAAGAACACGACACAATGTCCCCGGCCAGGGCTCCAACCCGGACCGCTCGATCCGGAGACGAGCGCACTAACCATGAGGCCACCGCGCCTCCCAAGTTTGAAGAGCACCGCTCTAATATTTCTAGAGATATTCTTGATTCAGTAGTTTACTGTTTTAGTGGAATAATTTGTGACGTCATCATTTTCCTTATTTATTTTCCTTATTTTCCTTATTTTGAGGGGGACTGCGGTATCTATAAGTTTACCTGTCTTTCAACAGGCAAATGCGGCTGAAAGGAATGCAGGAAATCATTTTCGCATTGCATAAGACACTAGTCGCCGGGCGAAGAGTGCCTGTGCACCTGCCACATCATTGCCGTGTTCACAAACTTAAGCCAGCGGCTCACGTCCACAACGTTTGACAAAATCGGAGTACAACTCTTTGTTTGGTGTTCGCCTAATCGATTCTACACTCGACTCTTCTCGGCCATTTTCATTGCGAGAATCCTCAACTGTTCGCTGAACGCTTTATTGTGCATTACATTTGGCCGAGTCTAGGGCAAAATTATGGAAAGACTTATATTGGATTAGTACTTCTTCAATAGTTGCGTTAAGCTGTCACCTCTTCCCTAAAAAGAGGATCATTCAGAAGGACACTTTGTAAGTAAATAAATAACTTACATTATCAGCATCGTTGAGACAACCGAAAAATAACAGTTGGACCAAACTCAAAGACATTACCTCCTGTGTTTAAGGTGGTTGTATATAAAAATGTGTATAGTGAAAACTCCCCTGCTCCCAGTATATATTCTCGGTGAGTTTGATATACAGTGACGAGTGACGTCAACGTTTCTGAAGCGCAAACTTCTCTCCCCTAACAAGCCAGTTCGAAAAGAGGTCTCCCTCTCCCCCCCTCCCCCTCCTGCTCCCTTACTGTTCAGCGACACGTTCCCTTTTAAGCCAAGGAAATCCCCCCCTACCCTAGAAGTTTTGCTTCATGACAATGTTTTTTTTTTTTCAATCCCAACCGGAGTAACTCAAAAGGTAACGGGGAGTTTGTGTCCTGTTGTGCTATTATGCCCTTTAAAAGACTAGCGTAATAAAATGACCATGTAATACACAGCGTCTGGCATTTCTGTGGGGCCACGGTTCGCTGATATGGACGCAGTCAGTTTATACAGACATTTGTTGCGTTTGTTGTATTATCATTCAATTTAACTGGGTATGCATCCGGCGACAAACCCTTCCGATCAGTGAAAGTCATATGCTGCTCAGTTATGCCACACCGTAAAGAAGTCATTGATCTTGTGGTTTTGTATCTTAAATTGTTAAAGATCATTTAAATAACTTGTCAAACTTAATGTAAACCCTGTCAGAAAATCGAACATCTCTATTACATAAAAATACACGATCAAGCAAAACAATGTATCTGCAGCAGACCCAAGAACAATCAGCAGGTGGGCTGATGTTTTTTGTCGGGTTTATCGATACTGAAATACCCTCTAAGAAAGAACAATAAAACATTCCATCACGAACTTACATTCGGTGAAATAATCCGGAAGGAAGAAAGAACATGTGGCTTAACTTTGGGTGAAACATGAATTAACACTTTAATACTACCAGCGAATGTCTGCGCTAACCTAGGGGAGATTTGAAAAGAGTGTAGTTATTTAGCCATATTAAGATTACGTAAAGAAACCCCACACAAACAAACGCAAAACAATTTAGAGTTGTGGTACTTCTCCGAAAGGGGAGTTACCTTCGAAATCTATATCTTTTTAAAAAAGGTAAAGGTTTCTAACTGGTTGACGGTTAAATTTCGATGATGACAGGTGTACATTGAAAATTCCTCGACGTGAAATGGACCTTATATTTACCTATAATGTGTGAATAGGTCTAAGAGAAACCATGTTAAGGTTAATTATGTTGAAGAAAAAAAAATATCGAGTCAGTAGCAAACCTTTTTCCATAGAACTTAGGTTAATGTTCACATGGACTGCAATAATACAAAAGTAGGATTTTTGGTGTTCTAGAGGTTATCTTTTCCCCGGAAACCTGTACAAATAGTGCACTAAATAATGTACTTTCAGCAAACTTTAGATCATACTCCTGCATAAATAACAATTTGTATGCACGTTAAATAGAATAAATTTATTTTTCGCTGATTCAGCGAAAGAAAACTCAGCTGAGTGTAAACTGACAGCTTTCTAGCCTGAACATATAAATGAAAGCTGCCCTAACACAGCTAGCTTTGTTGAGATCACCAATCGTCCGCCGAATTTATCTAGGCTTCAAGGTGGCTTTACTCATTAGGCAGCTGCGTTTATTCAGGCTACTTTCAGCTTTCAAGCTGACTTAATTCAGCCCTCTATCAATTTTACGTAAGATAATGTAATCCTGTTCCTCACTGGTATAAATAAAGTCCTCCTATCATTGTAATTCGATTTACATCTCGACGATCTACGATTTACGTCGACGTTGAAGAAAGAAGAATAAACGCGTGAAGTCCAAGTTTAGTCCAAGTTTAGTCCAAGTTTAGTCCTTATTTCCAGTTGGAGCAGATTCGACGGTACTTTGGAACCCGTGACAAGTTCCTCTCCCGCAGCAAGCGAGTTGTTCCAGCCAATTCCCGAGTCGAGTTCTTTTCCTCCTTAACGCCCCTTAACGTCTGTTTCCCCCTTTTAAGATTCAGAGCGGAAAAACCCGTTGTGACAATAGCGGAAGAAAACGGCAACCGATTTCAAGATACTAATCAGCGGAACTTTTACAACTGCAAACTGTCTTTCTAGAGAGAAGTCATTTCTGTCAGGTAAGACTTTTTGATCTACATAACGGTGCCTGGAAACGGAACGTGTGCAAAGACACGGAAACGGCCGGTTGCTAACGAAAACATTTCTTCCAACGGCGAATAATCGAACCTGTTCATGACCATGAGCTCAGGGAAACTGGGACTGCAAAGACTGCGAGAGCGAGGCATTGAAGTTGTAGTTGGCAAGATTCTCCATTATCTTAAACCTAGATCCCGGATGCATTGAACATGTTCAAAGCTCAAATATTAGGACTGCCCTTGGAAATAACATGTATTGGTCGGCAATTTTTCGACATTTTAGAATTTTGATGACAAATTCAGTTCCCGAGAAAAACTAGTGAGACAATCTTAGATAGTGCAGAGTGTAATTTACCGCTCTGATACAGTAGTCACATAGGTCCTCACCCATGCCGTTCTCTCCCTTGGTAGTCATCTAATATGAACGGAATATGAGCGGACAAAAACTTGATAAGACATAATCTTAGCAGTGTGTATGTTTTGTGTTTGTGTTTTCTTTCAAGACCCAAAAATAAGTTACAATTACCGTTTGTCTAGACGGTTTTGAAAGTCATTGCAGCAAATGTGACAACTGTACGTTTCACGCCAACGTTTGTAACTTGATACTTTTGTTTTCTTCGCCAGTGTGTGCCACAAGGTACCTTTGTTTCCACGAAAATAGAAGAAAGATGTGTATATTTTTACTCACTGCTGGAGATAAATGGAAAATAAAAGTTAAATATCTGCTGAAGAGTCGAAGAGGAACGATTTTGTTTTATTCAAAACGCAAATTTTCATTTCACCGATAAACAAGAACTAGTCTAATTATCAAATAGTCACGTCGAGTCACGGAAGAGCGTGTTCTTATTCTGTTGCCAGCGTTGGTGTTAACAATAAAACCACGTCAAACTAATACACAATGCTATCGAGTAACACAACTGAGGAGCGTTTCAACGGGAAGTATTGAAGGTAGAGATCTTTACTTGACCTAAATTATATCCCACCGTCACCATATCGGCTGATGAAATTAATTGGCGGCCGCGGAGTTTGCGGCAATAATAATGAAGTTTGTTTCGGTTGAATATGAACTTTTGGCCCTCTTTCATAGGAGAGGAAACAAACAAGCTGCTAATGACAAACAATATGTTCCCATTCTCTATTTCAACCCTGGCAAACACACAATACTTATGAAAAAGCAGACGACATTTCTTGAATCGAGCTAAGGAAGATTCCAGAAGATATGCGGTCACAGTAGCGCTCTTTGCACTAAAAAGGGAGAACTGACGTTACCTGAAATATAACTGCTATCCCCAGCCAAAAGGAGAGTGTGATATCACTCATTTACAAAAAATTTAAAAAAGCGTGCATCTGAACTCGAGAACGGAGTTTATCACACTAGCAACGCTAGAACGCATGCGTCTTAAATGTTATGTTCTACCACAAGGGAAAGCACTCAACGTTCGTGGGTAGTCCCGTATGAAATGTATCTTTCACCTAACATATAACCGACTTTGACGCTAACTAATCTGCGCATGCGTTTGGAGCAAGTTGCTTTTGTTCTTGAGAGAATAGCACCACAAGGATAGCATGAGATTCGCAAAACCATATATATATATTTGTCATGTAATTAAAGAAAGCAACGAAAATGGGACAGGTTTTGCGTAATGCACTCGGGTACCTACCCGACCCCACTCCCCTTCCCGCAAGGCTAATTGATTAATTGAAATTAATCGATTAAACAAACATTAAAGTTTACACCTTATGGCGTTAGGGCGTTAGTATTTAGTGCCTTAGCGAACATCAGCCCCCTAAACCATCCCAATAGTGCACTCTGCACTAAAAATTGGGAATTCTTCCAACATTTTTTAGACTTCTAGTAAATTTTGACACGAAGTTCCAAAATTTATCAAGCCTCTGATCAAAAGGCTTTTTAAGCCAACTTGTGATTTCTGAAACGTACATGTTTCACGTAAAATACATGACAAGGGCATTCAAGAAGATTTTGAGAAGTTTTATGTTACGCTACACAGCGTTAATTTTACAAGAATCATTAATTTATCTATCTGTGAGTTTAGAAATGTTTTTCTTATGATTTATTCATCAGATGCAAGTTGGCGAAATGGCTATCTGTAGATGGCAATTTGAAAGTTGCTGGTTCGAATCCTCGTGCGGGCCTTTTCTTCCTCCACCGACTCCCGAGGTACTAACATATGGTTTGCGTTCATATTAATGATACGGTATAGAAATTGAAATAATTCGCGTAAGAAAAACGCTTCTCGTGCATGAAACCTTCGAACATGATTTTTAGCAACGTTTCGGGGCGGTTCAAAGCTATCGGTGGATCGAATTATACACTTACCTTTGCTGTATACCAAACTGTCTTTAATCTGGGAACACTTGATCGACTCCATACGCGAAAGATCAGTTCTAGTTCATCGTTTTGGCAACCACTTTGTTCATAATGGTTTCAAGCGCAATACCCTGGTCAGCGGAATGACTACCAAAAAAAAATTTAGGCCCCCTCGGCTGACTGACCGACTAACTGGCTACTGACCGAGCGAGTGAATTATTTCTTCCCCACCTAACTGCTGTAACTCTCTCTACGGAGCTAAGCCATTAATAGATAAAAAAGAATAACGGCTAGGTTTATTCTAGGGGAAATTTATGTCTTTGAGTAAGAATAAAATGCATCATAATATAAAGCGTTTCCATTGGTGCTGCCGAGGAACAATCCAAACATACCGTCATAATGTTTACCTCACACCTTCTCCCAAATGCAAAACTCAAATAGAAGTTAAGGTTTCATCGAAGAACATAGTGTTTATGCGTTTCTGATTTTAGAAAAATCTGAGCATGGGAAGATTTCAGACGCAGACATAACCAAATTAATTCACGTAAATTGTTGCGTGTATAAAAAAGAGCGTAGTAATAACTAAAACTTAGGCCCCATTGATATGGTCTCGGGTACCCGGGACAACCCTCCCCCAGAGTTACCCTGGCCGAGGTACCTTTTAGCTTATTTCTCTGCAAAATTCAACCAACCGTTTACATTAGGATCGCGAACCCGTCTCGGCGGGGTGGGGGGGGGGGGGGGGGGAGAGAGACAACTCGTGTGGGCGAGTCGTCTCGCCTCGGCAGGCAGGGTAACCGTGGCAAGCGGGACAACTTTTCTTCATTTAAACGCTTTGGCTCCCCTTACCGGGACAACTCTCTGCGTGGCGAGTGTCACGTAATGCCTAAATTTTGGATTTAAGAGTGATTTTCTGAGAGTGTCGAGAATCGGAAGACAGTCACGAAAAATCGATTTTTCTTTTATTTCGCCAAAACATACCTTTGGGTGAACTTATTCAAGGAAAAATAGTTTAAAGTTCCAACGATTTATTTTACGATTTATTTTTCATGCTTCTTTACGGCAACAGCGGGGGCGTAAAAACAATCCTATGAAAACAAAACTTGGCACAAATATTATTTCATTCTTATACTTTAAAATCGTGTAATAAGTTTCTTGAAGCTTTGTTTGTAGCTTTTTAACGAAGGATATTTGTATAGACGCCGTTTGTGTCTCTTGGCAAGGAACAAATAAAGGCCAACTTTGACTAGTATAAATGGCCTCTGGTATATATCATTTGGTCAAAATATCTACATTTTAGGAAACCTTGGTTATTGCTTTTTTCACCCGAAAAGTTATAGCCCTGGGAATTAAAATGTTCTCCGTGAGTAAAATAAAATGTTACGGCATGTAAGCGAGTTCAATTTTATGCAAATCACAAGGTTACTCTCTGGAAGTCAACGGTTTAAAACAGGAAACAACGACTTACCGTTACTTACGTTCCTTCTGCTGCTATAGAAACGATTTTAACTTCCCAGTGTCCTTGTGAGCTGTTGTGTAAAATATTTCCAGTAAAACAGCGATCATAAACGGGCATAAAATTCGACAAGGTCGACAATGTTTATATTTGAGATGAGACACTGAGTGGCACGCACAGTCTTGGCTGTTTTCATCGTCTTGCTCAGTCGAGAGTCCTATGATAATATGCTTCAAACCGTAGTAAATTAGTTTCTCATGTCCATAGGCCTAATGTCGACTCATGAGTAAATAAATCAGTCCCCTTACACTGAATAAACAACTCGAATGACCTCTGAGGTCAGGAGGTCACCTGATATGTCGTTATGTTACTTTTCCCCGGTTTCACATTACACACGTAACGCCGTATTGAACATCACGGCATTTAGTTGAATTACGGTATTCAAAATCTCTTTAAAGACATTTCAATTTAAAAAGAAAATTGAAAAAGCAACATTTTGACATAACTGTTAGCCTCTAAGATATCGTTTATAGATGCAGGATACCCTGACATGATTTCAACACTGGTTTATCTCTTTGATGTCGACGTGATTCATAGTTTTGCGCTAAGTAACATTTGGCACTCATCTAAACGTGCGCAAAGATAAATACTCAAAAATAAGAAACCGTTTATCTGCAGGAAAAGTTGGACCGCCGAAGATAATAATGTTTTAAATTCTGCATATTATTTATTCAAGTAACGCAAGTTACCTGCTTTCAGTAACGCTTCGTGTCGCTTGGCAAAAGTGACAAACTTTACTCTATGTAAATAAAGGCTTAGTTACATTTGTTTCATTCTTTTATTTTTCTAATCTGAAATTTCTGTTATATAGGCTTAAGATTTTCTTTCCAAATTTACCGTTCAATTTTCTATCCCGGCCATATTTGAAGACATTCCTTCTCATTTGATTGCTGTAAAACTTTACAATCACATGTCTTAAGGAAGTTCAATATTAGCCTTTTTGGTTGAAGGCGTCAAAAAAGTGTCAGACATTTATTATTTATTTGTTGAAGTTGTACTCTTAATAGTTTTAAGATGCGCTTGTTAATACAAATCAAACATGTTCACTTCCTTATAAAGTTATTGCGATATCTGTCAAGAGCAGCATGACATTTTGTGTGAAAAATTAAACAAACATTTAATACATGATCCTCAGTTACAGCAGCACAGAGTTCATCCGTTTTAATGCTAATATGGCTTTTTTTAAGTATGTCCAGGTAGATTCTTTTACGGCGAACAGGCTTGGGTGGCACTTCTAATTCCCTTGTTCCTTTCCCACTTTCTCTTCTCCAATATATGTCTGCTAGCAGGCTAGTGCCTCTCAATACAAATGCAGATTACATTCTGCTTTCGGGAGTATTAGCCGTTACGACTTTTGAAATTACTTTTTTTTTGGGAGTGGGGTGGGGGTGGATTAGCGCTACTTCTAAAACCTAATCATAACAGCAAAATTGAGCGTTATAAGTGACTGAAATGACTAAAACACAGAAACACAGGCTGTGCCGTTTTAGTTAGCAAAGGCTGGTGATATACGAGCAGCGAGAGCAAAGCTTATTTTTTTCGCGTGAGATTCACGTTTTCAGCTCGTTCCTTTCGTGCCTCTAAATCACGCATTCCCTGCCAAGGGAATTATTTATCTCCACTTATAGTCCGTGTAACTGACGATGTCTGGGGATCTGACCCGGATAGTCGCTGCTTTAAAAACCACAGGCGGTGGTGCTATCCAATAAGATCGTTAGCTCCTTTGACTCACATTCGATAGTTTTAACTATATACCCTTGTAAACCATGCTGAATTTTCAAAATCAGGTCGTTTTCTACACGTTGTATCCCTAAAACGAAGTCGGTGACCCCTATTTTTTTTTTTTTTTTTTTTTTTTTTCCATTTCTGACACAAGTAACTCATTACCTGACTGGTGTTAAAATTAAAAAATATATATCTCCTGGAAAATTTTCGCGAGAACTTCCTCAAACACGGCGTTAGGCGTGTAATGTGGAACCAGGGAAAAGTGACATAACGACATATCAGGTGACCTCTTGACCTCAGAGGTCATTCGAGTTGTTTATTCAGTGTACGGGGAGTGATTTATCTACTCATGAGTCGACATGAGACATATGGATATGAGAAACTAATTTACTACGGTTTGAAGCGTATTTTCTATCATATTTTTAAAGGACTGAGCAAGACGATGAAAACAGCCAAGACTGTGCGTGCCACTCAGTGTCTCATCTCAAATATAAACATTGTCGAATTTTATGGCCGTCTATGCTCGCTGTTTTACTGGAAATATTTTACAGAACAGCTCACAAGGACACTGGGAAGTTAAAATCGTTTCTAAAGCAGCAGAAGGAACGTAAGTAACGGAGAATCGTTGTTTCCAGTTTTAGACCGTTGACTTCGAAAGATTAACCTTGGGATTTGCATAAAATTGAACTCGCTTACATGCCGTAATATTTTATTTTACTGACGGAGAACATTTTAATTCCCAGGGCTATAACTTTTCGGGTGAAAAAAGCAATAACCAAGGTTTCCTAAAATGTAGATATTTTGACCAAATGATATATACCAGAGGCCATTTATACTAGTCAAAGTTGGCCTTTATTTGTTCCTTGCCAAGAGACACAAATGGCGTCTGCACAAATACCCTTCGTTAAAAAGCTACAAACAAAGCTTCAAGAAACTTATTACACGATTTTAAAGTATAAGAATGAAATAATATTTGTGCCAAGTTTTGTTTTCATAGGATTGTTTTTACGCCCCCGCTGTTTTCGTAAAGAAGCATGAAATTCTGAACATTTTAAGCCGCGAAAACCGCCATTAAATGCAATTTCGAACTTTCTTAAATTTTGGCCGTAAAATAAATCGTTGGCACTTTAAACTATTTTTCCTTGAATAAGTTCACCTAAAGGTAAGTTTTGGCGAAATAAAAGAAAAATCGATTTTTCGTGACTGTCTTCCGATTCTCGACACTCTCAGAAAATCACTCTTAAAGCAGAAATTCGTATCAAAGAAGTGAAAATTAACTCGGCGAAACCCACTGTGATCGAATGACCGAGGGAAGCTCAAAGAAAGAGAGATATTTGTGCATTTGATTATTCAGTCTGATGATATGATTTGTTCCATTCATGCATTATTACAGCTCAAGGTGGCTTATATATAAGATAAAGCACTTTATGATAAACTATCAGAACGTCATGAATTCGTAGCAAATAAACGAGATTCGATTCGAAGCTATAACGGATTGTACTGTACAACCCAGTACTACTGGACTGAATGCCGTGCTAAGTATCTCAAGTCAAGTTTTATGGGAATCCAAAGTTTAGCATCCTATTCTTCTTGCCACAAAATTCGCGAGCCACGGCCTCCCCGTCAGTGGGAAGGTCCTTGTACGCGTGCATTGGAGCAAGGGCCGAGGGTCGCTTTGTCCTTATGGTTACCGGTGCAACCTCTATGCATCAGACTAAAACTGCGCTCAGGAGTTGCAGTTGACACAGGGATTTTGAGAAGGATCGTGAGGATGGTGTTCACGCTTCGATGAAGAGTTCGATTTATGCAGTCGAGAGTGTCAGCCAGTTGTTCTTCAGTTGTTCTTCAGTTGAATGCAGTCAGTTTGTTTTCCACCGGAACATCTCGTTCTCATATTCTTTCTTGTCGGTCAGATCGCATGTGTACGCCGCATACATCTTAGCTTGGGCGTCGTTGCTTAATCATGCAGTGTTGTCGGGAGAAGATACTGGGCTAGGATGCGATCTTACAGTGTGATAAGAGCCTGCCGTTCATTTCTTGGGTGATTTTATCAATAAGAGGGAGGTACACAGCTCTTTACCATGCAGTAGGACTCTGGGTATGTGGTTGAGACATTCACCCTGTGTTGCTGCCTTCCGGTTGTTCTTGGCATGCTGGCCGAATGTCAAACTCAGCTGCAATCTGTTTCCCCCGCTCATACCCTTTCATACCGACGGATTGCCTGGACCAAAAAGTTTGTAAGCCGGGGCTTACTGGCTTAAAGGGAGAGACGCCCCTGGCTGATAGTCATGCTTGTGGATTGTTATCTTCATTCTGATTTTCTATTGCAGCGAGCCACCAAGCCATTTTACTTTTCTGTCTATTACAAATTCATAAAACGCTGAAATCTTCCGGGTTGTGGCATTACGATAACAATGAAATAATTGTCACACTTTCACTTATCTCGCTGTTACGCAGCCACGCCAAGGGATGCTAAACATCAAAATGATTTTCCTCGTGAAAGGAAATAGTAGAAGTCTGCACCCAGGCTAGTCTTTGACTTGTGCACTGGTATGAACCCTTGTGTTTGCTTTCAGAGTGTCCCCAGGTATCTCGAACACAGAGGGATTAGGGTCAGGGTCCGAATTAAAAGTCATTTAGTCCGAACATTTCCCAGACCCCAATTATACTGTGAAAGACTGCCCACAAACGACCAACTAGCTGGCACCTCCAGAATCTCTTTCCTTTTTGTCTTTCAAGCCGTTCCTACCACCCTTCCCAAATTAAAACACCTTTACCCCATTTTCAGAGCCTCGAATGTCTACAGTGAATCGATAGACTGCAAAAACAACGAACGAAGCTCTTCTCTTGTTATTGGAGCTGAGATACAGACAAGTGGTTGAGTAATCGACATTGCTTTAAGGGGTGTCTCAACTTCCTTTTCAAAATTTCCATCTGTCTTTATGGGTTATCATTATAGTTGAGCCGCTGTGTGGGTAACCTGAATCTTCTCATACATAAAGCCTTCCTCACCTTCCGTGATCATACAAGACCATACTCAACAACCGAACCAAACAAATCCAGTGAACATATCACGGAAAGGCAGTGTCCAGTGTTAAATGAGATTGTAACTGACGTTAGTCGCTTGTTATCTACCTCTGAGCTGAAGTGTTAGCTTTAGCGACTAAAAATGTACTATCTTCTTCTGTTTCACTCGCTAGTTCACTTAAACTCGTGCGTAAACCCGATTATTTACTGGTGGAGGGCATTATCAAGCTGCAGCACACAGTCAAGCTAGCTACTGAAGACTCAATTTCACCAATAATAAGTAAAAACAAAAGAAGAAGAAGCTTTGTTAATTGAAAGTGGTGCTTACTCCGTACTGCCTGTTTACTTAACAGTAACACGCTTAGCTGTGGAAATTGGTTTTTTTCTTAATAAAAAGATGAAAAATAACTAATTTCGATTCTTCTCCGCGTGGACTGCATTTTGCAAACATAATCGTTCTGTTAAAATATTCACGACAAAGTCTTAAAAAGATCACGTGAGCTTTATCTCAAACTGTATACAGTGGAACCTCTCCACAACGGCCACCTTGGGAACAGAGAAAAGTGGCCGTTGTAGAAAGGCGGCCGTTTGGGGGAGGTAGTGGAGTAATATGACTCCTCTTTCTGTTTTTATTTTCGGGGGTGCAACATTTTTTGTCAAATAATGCTTATTACGGCATACCTAAATTAAAATGTATCAATACAACATAAACTAAATACAAACAGAGACCAACGACGCGCGGTACGGATCATGCAAGTTTGGTGACCTTTTACAATAAAAATGGGTTTTTGTATACATTGTTCGTCAGTCCTTGATTAACTAGCCGTTGCTGAGAGGTTATTTTGGCAGTTGGGACGAGTTTTAGTGGCCGTTGCCGTTGTGGAGAGGTTAGAATGATAAGAGCGAATGTATGGACTTTCCGCCGGGACCAAAACGTGTGCCTGCTGTATGGAGGTGACCGTTGTAGAGAGGTGGCTGTTACTGGAGGTTCAACTGTATCTATCAGAATCTCCCATTCACGGCCACTTTGAACGTCCTAGTGATCCTGGAAAGTCAGTGGTATAGTAGCATTATTCTAAAAAAGGATAAAGACAGTAAACTTAAAAACTGTTCACTTAATTAGATTCTAATTATAATCTGCAGTCCACCGTCCACTAACCGCCACCCCCCTAAAACGGCAACTTTTTTTCGTCCCGGCGGACGGCCCATACATTCACTCTTATTTTAACCTCTCTACAACGGCCACCTATTCACAACGGCAACCGCCACTAAAGCGCGTCCTAACTGCCAAACTAACCTCTCTACAATGGCCAGATAAAACGAATGACGAATGGTGTATACAAAACCCCATTTTATTTTGTAAAAGGTCAAGAAACCTGATCCGTACCGCGCGTCATTGGTCTCTGTTTCTGTTTGGTTTCTGTTTTATTGATATGTTTTGATTGAATTAGGTATTTTAATGCTACAACAAGCATTTTTTTTAATACAAAATTGTTGTACGCCCCCCAAAAGTAGGTGTCATATTACAGCTCTACCTCCCCATAACGGCCACCTCTCTAAAACGGCCACTTTCATCTGTCCCCAAGGTGGCCGTTGTAGAGAGGTTTGACAGTATGTTGAAAAACGCTGCAGGCGTATGCACCCGTTTGTTGCTCGTACATTATCCATATAACTTGTGTACAACCTGAACGTACCCGTGAGTAGAAGATGCTGGCGGACACGATTCGTGATCAAAGTGAACACCAAATTCTTAAATTCTTCTTCTTCTCACATTGCCTCTCTCCTCCCCCGGAAGGTGTATAAATGGACACCAACGACTACGCATGCTTGAAAAAGAAACTGCTGGCAATCTATATGAGGCTCTGTTAGAGTTTTACTATTATGGATTATTAGGGCATTTTAAAGGATTCAGATTATTGGCCACTAAATTTAAAGATTACTGATTATTTGTTTCAATTTAAAATGATGGATTATTGTCCCCTTTTCACAAACATCAAATAGTGCGAAAGGTCTTAAAAGGATGACAAATATTATTTATCTCCAGGGACTCCTCCAGTGCTCCTGGTCAAAATTCTGAGCTTGCTTCGCGGTAGGAGCCTCCAGTCGCTAAAGGAGTTCCGGGTAATATTGATATTCAAGAAATTAAAACGTTGTGACAGGCCTACACGGCTTCCACTGTTCGCAAATGTACTTTCTTTACCTTCAGAGTTACGTTTGGATCTCACGATTGTGTCTGTAAATTTAATAAATGGATGATGGCTGAGTGCCTGTTCAGTCAACCCAGTTATTTCCTCTACGCTTATGTTCCACAAAGAGATCACGTTGTCGTCATATCTTTTCCACACCAATGTGTTTTTTTGCGTATGTGTATGTGTGTGCTCTCACTTAAGATTTCTGTATCAACGGCTGCCATAATGCAAAAGGTACTGCCATCTTGGTTCTCCTAGCGGGTCCGTGTATTTGGAGATAGTCCTTTCCATTGATCTGAGTCTTAGCATATCTCTGAGGAAATGGTTTGCAATTAAAATAAGGACGCTTGTTATGGAAACGCTCGCATACTGACTTCTTGCACATGGTAGTAAGCCTTCATCCTGTGGTATGTTTGTGTAGAGGACTGAACCGAAAGAAATACCAATTTAGAGCAGTACACGAGACGAGAAAATCTGCGATTCAACAACATCAAAGAAATGGAGAAGGAAGATTGCAAAGCTATGATCTACGACATCTTGCAGAGAGATTTGAAGCTGGACACCTCTTCAATAAGATTCTGTGCGGTTCATCGTGTGGGAAAACTAATGCAGAGAAGAACAAGACCGATTATAATGCGCTTCGTAAGCCGAGAGGACAGAAACCTTGTTTGGGCGAAACTTGGTAAAATTAAACAATCCACTGTGTACTCAGATGCTTACATAACAGAGGACTTCGCGGGCGCTATTCAAGAAGAGAGGGAAGCCGTAATAAAGGCAATAATTAAGGCAAGAGATGAGCTAGGAATGGACAAAGTCAAAGTTATAGTCAAAGAGGTATTCGATAATTGACAATCAAAAATACGACTATAACACAATCCCAGATAATCTAAAATAATTTTTTTCCCTTTAGCTGCCATTGTAACATGGAAATAAGTATTCGCTATTTTGAAACCCAATGTGCATATTATTAGTAAATTTTTTTCCCCAGGGCAGAAAAACAAATCCCGTTGGGCACAACAACGTATAACTCTAAACACCTTTGCAAAATCCCGCAGGGCGTCAATCCTACAAAAGTAATTTTAATGTTCTTAATGTCTGATTGTGCTGTCAAAAACTCTTTGTTATTTTCTCTTTGTATATGTGTATTCTTTTTCGTACTTTTAGCTCCGCTAGAACCTTCGTCCCAAGTTTCCAGCTACACGGCTTTGGAAATCATAAATCTTCTTATTAGTAAGAACTTATATGGAGATACAAAGTAGCTCTCTTAACGTACGAGGCATGGGGGACAAGCAAAAAAGAAGTGAAATATTTAACTGGCTGAGGAAAAAGAATTTTCCCTTTACTTACTTCAAGAGGTGCACTGCAGCAACGATATAATATCTATTTGGTCTTCAGAATGGGGTTACAAGTCACTTTTTAGCTGCTGTTCCAGCGCAAAAGGTGGCGTTGCTATTCTCTTTAACAACAGCTTTTCTTTCCTTATTCTTCGGTTATACTTGGACACAAATGGTAGATTTATTATCTGTGACATTGAAACTGAAGGGAAATGTATGACCTTAGCTACCCTGTACGCCCCTAACGAAGATGAGCCTAGTTTTTTCCAAGATTTTTTTGACCATTTAACTGAGTGACTTCCAATGCGATGACTTAATAATACGTGGTGATTTTAATTTGATACTGGATCTTGATAAAGACAAAAAAGGTGGCCGCCACAAAACGCACACTAGATCAGCTAAAACGTTAGAGGAGTTTATTACCGAGCTAGATCTCATTGACGCGTGGAGAGTTTTAAATCCCAACACACTCAGATACATTTGGCGCCGGAAAAAAACCTGAGATTCAGTGTAGACTAGATTTTTTTTCTGGTAAGTCAAAGTTTGATGTGCAATGTAAAACGCGCTGACAATACGATGGGATTTACAACGGATCATTCTATTATTACAGTTAGTGCAGCACTACACTCAAATCAACGAGGTCCTGGTTATTGGAAACATGACAATTCCGTTCTCTCAGATCTTAATTACGTAAATCAAATTCGTATGACAATCAAAAAAGTCAACGACGAGTATGTTAATGATAACAGCGTAAATCCCACTTTGATGTGGGAGATGATTAAACTAAAAATCCGTGAACAATCTGTAAAATACTAAATTTCTAAATCTCGAGAAAAGGTATTTTAAAAACGGCGTTATTAGCCAATTAAAAACTGGAGAAAATGAATTTGCTTCGTCGGACAGAGATATTACATCAGTGTGAAAATTTCTACAGAGATCTTTATAAATCCCGCATAAATGAACAACAATCCGAACCCTCGAATTTTTAATTTTTTTTGAGGACACAAATATCCTAAATGCAGATGAAAAAGAAAGTTGTGAAGGCTTGCTAACCAAATCAGAGTGTCTACAAGCATTGAAAAGTATGGAACCAGAAAAAACACCAGGTTCGAACGGTATTCCTGCAGAATTTTACAAAATCTTTTGGAACGACATCTGATTACTTGATAACCTCAATCAACTACGCGTAGCAAAAGGGGCAGTTCTTAGTGACTCAAAGACGAGGAATAATTAAACTCATTCCAAAAAAAGATGCAGAACCATTTCTTATTGAAACTGGCGCCCAATTACCTTACTTAATTGCGACTAAGATCAGTTGCGGCCAAAGCTCTTGCTAACCGCCTCAAGAAAGTACTACCAAAGCTGGTAAATAGCGACCAAACTGGATTTATGAAAGGCCGGTTTATTGTCGCGGAATTTAAATCCACCGCCGTTTTACCTTATGTCCAAGGAGTTTCGGAGTCTCTCCGCCGCTGCCTAGAACAACAAGGCATTCGCACCGTCTTTAAGTCCGACACGACACTTCGGTCACGCTTAGTGCGACCAAAGGACACCGTCAACCCGGCTAAACAAGATGGTGTTGTCTACAGGATTCCCTGTGAGTGCGGCAAAGTCTACATCGGGGAAACAGGGAGATCTATGCAGGAGAGGATCAAAGAACACGACAGGGATATACGACTCGTCCGTACCCAGACCTCCGCTGTTTCTGAACACACCCACGAGACCGGCCACTATCTATCTGAAATGAGGTCAAGTTTATTGATCGAGATCCTCACTGGTACACACGTAGGGTCAAGGAAGCTATTCACATAAGACTTCACCATAATAACATCAACAGGGATAGTGGAATTGAAATTCGTGAAGCATGGATACCCACGATCAAGAAACACAACAACAGGAGAACGGTACAACAGCGGACCACTGAGGGAACAGCTACTCGCCGGAACAATGGAACGATAGGAGGATCGAAATGCACCAATCACAGCCGACCTTTGTGATATAAATGATACCATGCAATCAGTCGACCTTATCGCCTGAAGAAGACTAGCAGTAAGCAGTCGAAACGTCGCGATCTACATCTCAAGTGACTACATCGTGAGACAAACGATAATATCTCTTATAACAGCATCGAGAGCTGCGTTCTAAACAATGTGTGGTCCAAGGATTTTTTGAAACTTGAAAGGGGAGTTAGGCAGGGCTGCTCCCTTTCGCCTTACCTCTTCGTTCTTGCGGTCGAAGTTCTTTCTGAAAAAATTCGTAAAAATGAAACCATAAAAGGAATAATGGTATCCAAAAATGAAATTAAAGTTAGCCAGTACGCCGATGATACAACCCTTATTCTCGACGGCTCGAAGGAATCTCTGATATCTGCTTTACAAGTTCTGGAGAATTTTAGTAAGGTTTCAGGCCTAAGATTAAACAACAGAAAAACAGACGTTCTTTAGATCGATCGGGGCCTATAAATATAGAGAGGTGACAAACTATGCCCTGTAAAAAACTTAAAGTATTAGGTGTCTGGTTTTCTACAAACCCGGGAGATGCTTTGGAGGCAAACTGTGCTGATAAACTCGCAAAAGTGTCCAACTCTTTAGGTTGTTGGGAACTACGAAGATTGTCTTTGCTTGGAAAAATAACAGTACTTTTAAAAGAGCCTGATAGTTTCTCAACTAGTTTACATTTTGTCGCCCCTCCCAACAAATCAACGTGTGAGGGAAGAAATAAATAGTCTATTTTTCAACTTTTCATGGAATGGCAAGGGAGACAAGATCAAACGAAACACAATGATCAGCGATTACTCAGAAGGTGGTCTGAGAATGATAGATTTAATATCCTTTAACAAAGCTCTTAAATCCACGTGGATAAAAAAGTACCTTGATTCAGAAAATTACGGCAAATGGAAGTATTTTTTTGACTGGCAACTACAACAATGTTAAAGCAAACCGTCTTTCTAGTTCTTCGTGGTCTAAAATCTTCTTTAAAACCTTTCAGAGAAAGCCGGTCACTTAGTACCACATCCTCTCAAAGCTTTCTTCAAAGTTTCTTAAAAGCCAAAAAGCCTACCAAGGTTGCTTATGAAAGGCTCGTTACTATAAAGCAAAAATCCCCTTTTCCAAGTCAGGAAAAATGGTTGGCTGATTGTGAATTTGAAAGTCACGAAACAATTGACTGGAAGTCGGTTTACCTACTCCGGTTTAAATGCACGAAAATTACTACACTAATCATTTTTCATTTTTAAACTTTTACATAGAAGACTTGCCACGAATTCCTTTCTCAAGAAAGTGGGAATAAAACAAACTGACTTGCGCACCTTCTGTAAAACTGAGGCGGAAAGTCTGATTCATTTATTTTGGTCCTGTGATGTAACCTCGCATTTTTGGCAAGAATTTAAACAGTGGATAACAACAAACCATGAAAACGTAACCAGTAATTTCAGTCCAGCAATAGTATTAGGTTTAAACCATTTTTCTTTAGCAAGAAAACTCGTCATTTCTGCTTACTTGCTAGCTATTACATTTGGATCTGCAGAAGTCAAGAGAAGTCTCTTAGATTTGAGAATTTCTTAACTTTTCAACGCTCGTTCGATACCTGTTAATTTGTCTCCTGTGCTTCTCGTCAATTTCTCTTGTCAATTTTAATAACACCAATACGCTATTCACAAGGCCGTGTGGCTGATTTATTGCTATAAGCAAATATTAAAAAAATTAAGGAGGGTGTTCCAAGTTACGTTTTTGAAATGCAATTGTAGCGGACTGTAATATCAAGTCATGTTATTAAGATACTTAGTATTGCACCGTAATGTAATGTCTTGTTATATAATACAATGTAGTACATTGTTTTGTAGGATAATGTAATGAAATGTAAGTAGAGTAAGTATTGTATTATTATTATTATTATTATTATTATTATTATTGTTTCGTATAAAATAGAGTTAGTACTGTATCTTAGTATTAGTAGAATAAGAACCGTGTCGTATTGTAAGTAGAGTAAATATTGTAGCATAATATCAGTAGAGAGTATTGTATCCTATTGTAAGTAAAGAAAGTATTGCCGGTACCGTTCTGTAAGTAGAGTAAAATATTGTATTGTATTGTAAAAAAAAAAAAATGTTTGTGTAGAGGCTTGTCCCAACCTTTGACACAAGCTAGGATGATGTTTCTGGGACTTCCATATTATCTAGGAAGTTAATGAAGTCTGTTTATCTTTGAAGTACATACTAGTTTTATTGGTGAAGCAGACTGTTTTAGGGGTATGGAAA
Organism: Orbicella faveolata; assembly: GCF_042242905.1. Taxonomy (NCBI): domain Eukaryota; kingdom Metazoa; phylum Cnidaria; class Anthozoa; order Scleractinia; family Merulinidae; genus Orbicella; species Orbicella faveolata. The sequence continues at coordinate 17,928,311 of NW_028301540.1, forward strand.
TGCAACCCCTGGCATGCCCGACACAGGCTCTTAGCCAGGATTATTATAGAAAAAAACAATTTGATTTATACCGAAGGTTTTTACATATATAGCGCCCATGCTTAGGAGAAGAATAATAGGATCCATAAACGCGTAGGTATCGTAGTAAAAAAACAGAAAACTAAACGCAGCTGCACCTTTTCTTTATTGGAAAGCTTGTCATACTTATTGACCAACATGACAACTAAAGTACATTTTCTAGTCTAGCAGCAGCTCTATTTCTTTTTTCTTTTACTCGTAGGCCCCAACCCCCAGGCAGGTCTGGCAACTCCTGACTGAGCACCGTTTTAGCGACCAAGGTAGTTTTTGTTTAACCCTTCAAGTTCTCAGAAAATCTATGCAGATGCAATTATGGAAGGTACTACTTGATCACAAGGCCCAGACCCACTCGACCGCGGCCAAGTACTCCGAGTCTCTGAAATGAATCGGCCAATGCATAGCGATGCATGCCAGCAAAAACTTGGTGTATGTGTCATCTGTGGCGACGAGAGTGTGGTACTCCTTCGCTTTTAGCTCAAAAGTAGAAAAGCGGTCATTATAAAATTCTCAGTCTAGATGTTTTAGATGTTTCAAAACATCGCTATTTGTTCTGGAACAGCTTAAGGGATTATCAAATTAATGGTGTCGGTGTCTTTTGCTGTGTACACAGGACAATTTAATGAATCATGTCATCAGTTCTTGTAATTATCCAAAGAAACAGCATCTAACCGCTTAATCTGATTTCATTTCCTTTGTGAAAGGGCTGCCAGACCCGAAGGCGCCGCTCCTAAGAACTTTTCACACTTGCACAGGCAGCGATCATGCATGTGTAATTACTGGTCAGTTTCAAAGTACAGTAGTATGATTAGATTTGGTCGAGAACTAAACACCAACCTCAAAAGAATCGTTTGTAAAGGAACTTGATGTAAAAGGACACTAAAGAAGTCCACAGAATATGTTACCGCATGTCATTATATAAATACTTAAAAGATTTGTTGGAATAAAATAAGACTGGGTTACAGAACTTTGTTTTCCAGACAGATATCAATTTTCTTTCGCCGTTTGATTGGCAGACATTTCACTACAACTCTTCCATTCTTATCAGGTCTCCTACTCCATGTTCCGGTGTTGTACTCTATCACCAGAATATTGTTAACAACTAATCAGTCGCCAGCTATTTGTAGAAACCATAATCAGGTACAAAATTTCAATCGGCTGCGAGCCGGAAAATAACATCATTCAGTTTGGATCTTTCCCTGTTCAAAGCCTTTGGAAGTTTGAACAAGGTGTCAACGAACGGCTGGTGAACTCCACGGCTTTGTAATTTCTGGTCTCGAATTATTCAACTCATGCAATGATGATTATATGCGTAAAAGGTGCTACGATAAACCTAAACAGACTTTCTCTCCTTTACACTGAGATTTTCGGCACTGACCCGGCTGGTTAATTGTTTTCTGTATACTTTTCCGTTAGCGTTGTTTACAAGACATTCAAGTCTCAATTGATGGTGTTAACTATGTTTCTCGGACTAATGACAGTTAGTAATAAGATTTTTAAGAGCCTCATTACCGCGCTTTTTCGATGAATAAAGGTAGCTGGTTGTTGTCGAACCTTGGCTTTGTTTTTTAGTCAAAGAAGAAATAATTAACCCCTCGTCAAATCCGAACAGTGTGATCACAGTAACTCTTATTGGTCAAACTAGAAAAATACCGCCCGGGCAATCAAGGAATAAAAGCGCATTGTAAACTGAACATTTAAACTGATGAGAGAAATTCCACTTCATTATACTTAATTAATCATTCTTGATTGGCTTGGTGGAGCTGAGTTATTTCTTTACTCCGCAATGGTCCTATGGCATGACGCCATTTAGACCTTGTGCCCCAAGTATAGGAAACTTGAGTGCGAGAATCTTCAATACCTGTCGGTTAACAGGTTATCGACCAATAGGATGGGCCCGACTGACGTAAAACATCTCAACCCCTGTAATTAGTAACGTCTGCTTAAGACAGGCCGTAATCCGATCAGAAACAATATACCGATCCAGTCAGTCACTAATTCGTGTCCGCTCGTGTGGTAATACAAAAGGAACGAGGGCCGACATTAACGATGCAAAATTCGATTTCTTTTTCTATTGAATCGATTATTTCCAGGATAGATCCTCCGAAACAAAAAGAGGATGAGAACAAGGCGAGTCTAGGGATTCCAAGCCGCGGGCCACTGAGTGCCATGCAGAATTTGGTAGAGCTCACACCACGGGGCATTGACTTCAATTATTTGGAGGAGACCGTCCCAGCATCTGAAATGGCGCGAGAAAAATTGGACAAACATTTTCACGGAGAAAACGTAATGGACCACCCTACTACTTTGCCATCAAGTAAGTCTCATATTTACAATTTTGTGTTCTAAAAACTGGCACCGGTTAATTAAATTCAAGTTCTAAAGGAATGTAGGCGCCGCAATAACAGAAAGTAAGCTTTTAACTTTTAGAATGTCATCGTTTGTTAAGATTGATCTTTGAAAACGTTTTGCAAGCAATAAGGCAGTGTGACAACCAAATGCCGTGTTATTACGTTCTGTGTTACCTTGCCTTTAATACTCCAGAAAGAGGCGATTACTTTCGGAAGCAGCTAACAAGTTGTTACGTTTGGTCAAGTCATTCTCTGTAGCTAACCTAAGTAGTGTTTTATAACATTAGTTGAACGCAACAAACTGAAACATATTTGTTGTTTATTGTAAACCAGGAGAGGGAGGCCAAGCCAGTCCAAACTCGCTCAGTGAAAGTGATGATCTAGAGGACGAACAAGGAGATCAAAATTCCGACTCCGAGGGAGGAACCAAATCGAGACGTAAAAGAACAGCTTTTACCAGCCAGCAACTCCTAGAACTTGAACGAGAATTTCACACAAAAAAATATCTTTCATTAGAGGAAAGATCGCAGATTGCGAGGACATTAAAGCTTAGTGAAGTTCAAGTGAAAATTTGGTTTCAGAACAGACGCGCAAAATGGAAGCGAGTAAGGACGCTCGGTGGAGTTCAAGTTCACGGCAACAGGAAGCTTCATGCTCCTAAACTTGTTGTCCCAATTCCAATCCATGTGAACAGATACGGATCAAAGAACCAACTTTACATTTCATGAAAAAAAATATATTTATTGTCGTAATGAGGGATGATCAAGGAGGCAGTTTTTGACTGGCAATTCATGACTTGGAAATGTCTTAGTGTCGGTGACAAGAGTCAGTACTAAAAGAGTAATGCTGACTTTTATGAACGTACTTTCTGTTCAACGGTTTTGTTCAGGTTGTTCTTATGAAGTGGATCTTCAAATGATATGATAGATTTGTCCTTTGAAATGGACTGATATGAGCGGAATTACCGTGACAAGAAAGGATATTGATAAACAGCAAGTCATGGGATCTACATGAAGCAAAACACCGCTTCAATCAATTCTGTTATCTTCGAGTGCCTCACACTTCGTCTTGACTCTTTATAAACGCAACTTAAAATGGCAGAATATTTACATCTTCAGTGATGTCTTATCAAAATCCCACATTCTTAAGAAAAGCATTAAAGAATTATAGGAAATACAGCCTTGTCGTTAACGCCATACAGGAATTACAAATACACAGAGTTTGCTTGAATCCTGGCTGTGTATTTTTGCTCTGTCTTTTTCGCACCTCTGTCGCCAGCGTGTCTACATTTTAATACTCAGGGAACCTTGCGGCAACTGTTGAGGGTGTGAATTTAACATCTTTTAATAAGCAGTAATTCCTTTGAATCTAGAACTAATCTGGCACTTCACACCTGAAGAAACTAAAACGGTGGGGTTTCTAACCATAAAATATTTAAAAAATCGAGTCGAAACAACGGTGATGAGTGGAACGATAGCTGTGAAGGTCGATGTTTTATGCTGTTTCATGTAATTGAAGCAGTCGGATGTGTCACCTAGGGAAATAAAAATAATAATTTTAAGAGGTTACTGAAAGTAGACAAAACCTGGCTGTGCTTGGTCGGCGAGCAGACTTTTTTATTGTATGAATTTCTTAGGATATGTGCCTTCGGATTTGGAGTTTAAAAAGGTTGCTGGGTTCAAGAATATTATGTTGAAAGTTCCATGATTTCTACAGCTAACGGGATCCAAACAATGTCGAAGAATTTAAATTAATCACTTTGCGACTACTGCAAGCTCGTAAATAAAGATCTGGTCACCGAACTGATGTGAAGAGAAAGGTCACTGTAGTGTTTAATTTGTTAAAATTAAACGGAATATGAAAGCACCACACGTTTCCTTTTATGTCAATTGACAGAAGATGTCTCGAATGGTTCTCTCGAGCGGTGCAACTATATAAACTCGGTGGCTTCGTGAATGGTTAGCAAGTCTCTTTAAACATGACATATACTTGATTCAACTGGCTTGCTCTTCAGATCTTGTAAAAATAAAATTAATATTCAATTTTTTGGTTTTAAAAAGCTTTCAACTTCGCGTTTGTGGCATGATACATACACGTGTGAAGTTTGTGACCGAAACTCGACCGTTCGCGCACGGCACTCGACTATCTATATATTCTGACAAAGTGAACTTGGTATTACGAAAAACATCAATTTTAAATCATATGTAAAACTTTCAATCTATCCTCCAAGTCTTCTACAGATTATACTGATAGCTATGGGTGGCAAGGTATTTCTTGTCTGAGGCTCCAAGCAATGCAGAGTCACATCATAAAAAGACATGATTTAAATGTGTACCTGTAAAGCAAAAACTACAGCATTGACTCGTTCTACTTACTTGCGAATGTATCTGAGAGATATTCCAAAAATAATAATTAATGCAGGAACTTACATAAATAGAGTACCGCTATTGTGAAACCTGTTTCAACTAACGATAATAACATGAAGAGTTTATCTGTTTTAGATTTTTGCATTGTACCTCTGCAGTTGAGATTTCTGCAGTGTATCTCTGTAGTTAAGTCCCTTCGAAATCCAAAGACCCTATAAACAGAGGAGGAGGAATCAGGAAGAATCGTAAAAATGAAAAAATGCAACGTTTTGATTAATGTTTCCCTTGTTTTTTTTTTCCTAAAAGCTTGTTAACCAGGCAAAGAAGCACAGCAAGGGTGGTAAACAGTCGCGTCCTCAGTATACAAACAAAACAAGAGGCAACGGAATCTTCGATGGGGCAACTAAAGCATGTCAAAATTTAAGTATGTTTTTCTAGAGAATCTTGCTCAGAAATTCGTGAAAAGAGTGTCTATGATGATGTTGTTTTTATAGCAAATCTACAGGCAAGGCCTTTGTTACCGGAAATTCGAAGCCCCCCTCTGTAACACCTAATGTGGATATGTGTTGAACAGATAAGAAGTGATAGGACATCTTCATTTCCTTTTCATTCAAAATCACGAGTTTAAACTGCACATGAAAAGAGTCGAACTTACATTATCAGGACGTTTTCCTTTCTTTGAGTGCTTATTATGTAAGGAGTATCCTGGCACATGCACTCATACATTCGTGGTAGATAATGTCAGCTCATATTAGAGGATCACGGTAGCTTTGTCACAGGATCTGCTGTTCATGAATATAATCCTTATAGCATCACCTTGAGTTAGCAAACCTCATCAGAGGAAGTCTACTCTAAATTCTTTAGGCTTCGTGTTTTGGCGAGCCTTGGCAGACATATTTAATCAGATTTTCGCCTACCTTTGGCGATAATTAATGACATCTGTCAAATTTGATTAATTACAGCGGCACCTTTTAAAGAGGGTTTGTTTGGTTTTAAATAACCCTTAGGAAATCGAATGCTATTGGTAGATTTTCGGATTAGGAAATAGATCTCTTTCGTTCTGTGCGTTCTAAAAAGGTTGCAACATTTTGCAGCCATTAAAACGACACTGATTCACGAATATAAAAAGAGACAAGTTGTAAAAATCAAACATAGCGTATGAAAAGTTCCTGGGAAACATCACGCTCCACCGCTAGTGTCAAAATGCTGATTAATGCTTTTCAATGTCGCCAGTAATGCTTTATTATTCATGCTGTTCTTATGAGAGTAGCCACTTGCTTAACCTCAACCGACTCGCGGCTGGGCTAAGGCAACAGCAAGACCCAGCAAAGTAAGTGAATTATTTCCCGACGTTTTCCTTGTTGCTGTTTTGTTTACCCCCGATCAAACAGTAAAACGTGTTTGGAAACAGAGCAAACAGTAATTTCAGAACAATTCTTTCGCAAACTTTGTCACCTTAGTTTGAAAGCTTATTAGTCCAGGCAGACCCGCAGGCGCCGGCTACTCTGCTGTACGATATTTCACACTTTCAGCGACAGACGAAAAATACTGTTAACTGTTACCGGAATAAATGGTTTATTTTTGCAGACGTTTTGTCACGCCTGATCAGTAATTTGCCATATTAATTTGTAAACCCATACATAATTATTTTATCGAGTCCATCACAAAGGAATAACATTTAACCTTTCGATGTAGCTGTGAGTACAGGGTATCGCAGGATAAAAACAATAAATCGATTTCCGTCTACACATTCAGTATATGATCCTCTCAAAAACCACGAGCTTTATTTATTTAACAACAAGCGTTATTTTCCCCCTTCCGGGATTGTATAGAAAATGAGGAGTATAGCAAATGAAGAGTATGGAAAATGAGGAGTATGGAAAATGAGGAGACTGCAAAGTCAGGAGTGTGGAAAATAAGGACTATGGAAAATAAGGACTATGGAAATTAAAGAGTCTGGAAAATGAGGGGTGTGGAAAATGAAGAGTATAGAAAATAAGCACAATAAGGAGTATAAAAAATAAAGAGTATGGAAAATGAGGACTGTGCAAAATGACGAGAGTGGAAAATGAGGAGTGTCGAAAATGAGGAATGTGGAAAATAAGGAGTGTGGAAAATGAGGAGTGTGGAAAATCAGGAGTGCGGAAAGTGAGGAGTATGGAAAATGAGGAGTATGGAAAATGAGGAGTCTGGAAAATGAGGAGTCTGGATAATGAGGAGTATGGAAAATGAGGAGTCTGGATAATGAGGAGTGTAGAAAGTGAGGCGTGTAAAAAATGAGGAGTGTGGAAAGTGAGGAGTATGGAAAATAAGGAGTGTGGAAAATCAGTGTGGAAAATGAGGAGTATGGAAAATGAGGAGTGTGAAAAATAAGGGGTGTGGAAAGTGAGGAGTAGGGAAAATAACGAGTATGGAAAATGAGGAGTGTGGAAAACGAAAAGTATGGAAAATGAGGAGTGTGGAAAACGAAAAGTATGGAAAATGAGGAGTGTGGAAAATGAGGAGTGTGGAAAATGAGGAGTGTGGAAAATGAGGAGTGTGGAAAGTGAGGAGTATGGAAAATGAGGAGTATGGAAAATGAGGAGTGTGAAAAATAAGGAGTGTCAAAAATAACAAGTATGGAAAATGAGGAGTGTGGAAAATGAAAAGTATGGAAAATGAGGAGTGTGGAAAACGAAAAGTATGGAAAATGAGGAGTGTGGAAAACGAAAAGTATGGAAAATGAGGAGTGTGGAAAATGAGGAGTGTGGAAAATGAGGAGTGTGGAAAGTGAGGAGTATGGAAAATGAGGAGTATGGAAAATGAGGAGTGTGAAAAATAACGAGTGTCAAAAATAACGAGTATGGAAAATGAGGAGTGTGGAAAATGAAAAGTATGGAAAATGAGGAGTGTGGAAAATGAGGAGTGTGGAAAGTGAGGAGTATGGAAAATGAGGAGTGTGGAAAATGAGGAGTGTGAAAAATAAGGAGTGTGAAAAATAATGAGTATGGAAAATGAGGAGTGTGGAAAATGAGGAGTGTGGAAAATGAGGAGTGTGGAAAATGAGGAGTGTGGAAAATGAGGAGTGTGGAAAGTGAGGAGTATGGAAAATGAGGAGTATGGAAAATGAGGAGTGTGAAAAATAAGGAGTGTCAAAAATAACAAGTATGGAAAATGAGGAGTGTGGAAAAATGAAAAGTATGGAAAATGAGGAGTGTGAAAAACGAAAAGTATGGAAAATGAGGAGTGTGGAAAACGAAAAGTATGGAAAATGAGGAGTGTGGAAAATGAGGAGTGTGGAAAATGAGGAGTGTGGAAAATGAGGAGTGTGGAAAATGAGGAGTGTGGAAAGTGAGGAGTATGGAAAATGAGGAGTATGGAAAATGAGGAGTGTGAAAAATAACGAGTGTCAAAAATAACGAGTATGGAAAATGAGGAGTGTGGAAAACGAAAAGTATGGAAAATGAGGAGTGTGGAAAACGAAAAGTATGGAAAATGAGGAGTGTGGAAAATGAGGAGTGTGGAAAATGAGGAGTGTGGAAAATGAGGAGTGTGGAAAGTGAGGAGTATGGAAAATGAGGAGTATGGAAAATGAGGAGTGTGAAAAATAAGGAGTGTCAAAAATAACAAGTATGGAAAATGAGGAGTGTGGAAAATGAAAAGTATGGAAAATGAGGAGTGTGGAAAACGAAAAGTATGGAAAATGAGGAGTGTGGAAAATGAGGAGTGTGGAAAATGAGGAGTGTGGAAAATGAGGAGTGTGGAAAATGAGGAGTGTGGAAAATGAGGAGTGTGGAAAGTGAGGAGTATGGAAAATGAGGAGTATGGAAAATGAGGAGTGTGAAAAATAACGAGTGTCAAAAATAACGAGTATGGAAAATGAGGAGTGTGGAAAATGAAAAGTATGGAAAATGAGGAGTGTGGAAAATGAGGAGTGTGGAAAGTGAGGAGTATGGAAAATGAGGAGTGTGGAAAATGAGGAGTGTGAAAAATAAGGAGTGTGAAAAATAATGAGTATGGAAAATGAGGAGTGTGGAAAATGAGGAGTGTGGAAAATGAGGAGTGTGGAAAATGAGGAGTGTGGAAAATGAGGAGTGTGGAAAGTGAGGAGTATGGAAAATGAGGAGTATGGAAAATGAGGAGTGTGAAAAATAAGGAGTGTCAAAAATAACAAGTATGGAAAATGAGGAGTGTGGAAAAATGAAAAGTATGGAAAATGAGGAGTGTGGAAAACGAAAAGTATGGAAAATGAGGAGTGTGGAAAACGAAAAGTATGGAAAATGAGGAGTGTGGAAAATGAGGAGTGTGGAAAATGAGGAGTGTGGAAAATGAGGAGTGTGGAAAATGAGGAGTGTGGAAAACGAAAAGTATGGAAAATGAGGAGTGTGGAAAACGAAAAGTATGGAAAATGAGGAGTGTGGAAAATGAGGAGTGTGGAAAATGAGGAGTGTGGAAAATGAGGAGTGTGGAAAGTGAGGAGTATGGAAAATGAGGAGTATGGAAAATGAGGAGTGTGAAAAATAACGAGTGTCAAAAATAACGAGTATGGAAAATGAGGAGTGTGGAAAATGAAAAGTATGGAAAATGAGGAGTGTGGAAAATGAGGAGTGTGGAAAGTGAGGAGTATGGAAAATGAGGAGTGTGGAAAATGAGGAGTGTGAAAAATAAGGAGTGTGAAAAATAATGAGTATGGAAAATGAGGAGTGTGGAAAATGAGGAGTGTGGAAAATGAGGAGTGTGGAAAATGAGGAGTGTGGAAAATGAGGAGTGTGGAAAGTGAGGAGTATGGAAAATGAGGAGTATGGAAAATGAGGAGTGTGAAAAATAAGGAGTGTCAAAAATAACAAGTATGGAAAATGAGGAGTGTGGAAAAATGAAAAGTATGGAAAATGAGGAGTGTGGAAAACGAAAAGTATGGAAAATGAGGAGTGTGGAAAACCAAAAGTATGGAAAATGAGGAGTGTGGAAAACCAAAAGTATGGAAAATGAGGAGTGTGGAAAATGAGGAGTGTGGAAAATGAGGAGTGTGGAAAGTGAGGAGTATGGAAAATGAGGAGTATGGAAAATGAGGAGTGTGAAAAATAACGAGTGTCAAAAATAACGAGTATGGAAAATGAGGAGTGTGGAAAATGAAAAGTATGGAAAATGAGGAGTGTGGAAAATGAGGAGTGTGGAAAGTGAGGAGTATGGAAAATGAGGAGTGTGGAAAATGAGGAGTGTGAAAAATAAGGAGTGTGAAAAATAATGAGTATGGAAAATGAGGAGTGTGGAAAATGAGGAGTGTGGAAAATGAGGAGTGTGGAAAATGAGGAGTGTGGAAAATGAGGAGTGTGGAAAGTGAGGAGTATGGAAAATGAGGAGTATGGAAAATGAGGAGTGTGAAAAATAAGGAGTGTCAAAAATAACAAGTATGGAAAATGAGGAGTGTGGAAAAATGAAAAGTATGGAAAATGAGGAGTGTGGAAAACGAAAAGTATGGAAAATGAGGAGTGTGGAAAACGAAAAGTATGGAAAATGAGGAGTGTGGAAAATGAGGAGTGTGGAAAATGAGGAGTGTGGAAAATGAGGAGTGTGGAAAGTGAGGAGTATGGAAAATGAGGAGTATGGAAAATGAGGAGTGTGAAAAATAACGAGTGTCAAAAATAACGAGTATGGAAAATGAGGAGTGTGGAAAACGAAAAGTATGGAAAATGAGGAGTGTGGAAAACGAAAAGTATGGAAAATGAGGAGTGTGGAAAATGAGGAGTGTGGAAAATGAGGAGTGTGGAAAATGAGGAGTGTGGAAAGTGAGGAGTATGGAAAATGAGGAGTATGGAAAATGAGGAGTGTCAAAAATAAGGAGTGTCAAAAATAACAAGTATGGAAAATGAGGAGTGTGGAAAATGAAAAGTATGGAAAATGAGGAGTGTGGAAAACGAAAAGTATGGAAAATGAGGAGTGTGGAAAACGAAAAGTATGGAAAATGAGGAGTGTGGAAAATGAGGAGTGTGGAAAATGAGGAGTGTGGAAAATGAGGAGTGTGGAAAGTGAGGAGTATGGAAAATGAGGAGTATGGAAAATGAGTGTGAAAAATAACGAGTGTCAAAAATAACGAGTATGGAAAATGAGGAGTGTGGAAAATGAAAAGTATGGAAAATGAGGAGTGTGGAAAATGAGGAGTGTGGAAAGTGAGGAGTATGGAAAATGAGGAGTGTGGAAAATGAGGAGTGTGAAAAATAAGGAGTGTGAAAAATAATGAGTATGGAAAATGAGGAGTGTGGAAAATGAGGAGTGTGGAAAATGAGGAGTGTGGAAAATGAGGAGTGTGGAAAATGAGGAGTGTGGAAAGTGAGGAGTATGGAAAATGAGGAGTATGGAAAATGAGGAGTGTGAAAAATAAGGAGTGTCAAAAATAACAAGTATGGAAAATGAGGAGTGTGGAAAAATGAAAAGTATGGAAAATGAGGAGTGTGAAAAACGAAAAGTATGGAAAATGAGGAGTGTGGAAAACGAAAAGTATGGAAAATGAGGAGTGTGGAAAATGAGGAGTGTGGAAAATGAGGAGTGTGGAAAATGAGGAGTGTGGAAAATGAGGAGTGTGGAAAGTGAGGAGTATGGAAAATGAGGAGTATGGAAAATGAGGAGTGTGAAAAATAACGAGTGTCAAAAATAACGAGTATGGAAAATGAGGAGTGTGGAAAATGAAAAGTATGGAAAATGAGGAGTGTGGAAAATGAGGAGTGTGGAAAGTGAGGAGTATGGAAAATGAGGAGTGTGGAAAACGAAAAGTATGGAAAATGAGGAGTGTGGAAAATGAGGAGTGTGGAAAATGAGGAGTGTGGAAAATGAGGAGTGTGGAAAATGAGGAGTGTGGAAAGTGAGGAGTATGGAAAATGAGGAGTATGGAAAATGAGGAGTGTGAAAAATAAGGAGTGTCAAAAATAACAAGTATGGAAAATGAGGAGTGTGGAAAATGAAAAGTATGGAAAATGAGGAGTGTGGAAAACGAAAAGTATGGAAAATGAGGAGTGTGGAAAACGAAAAGTATGGAAAATGAGGAGTGTGGAAAATGAGGAGTGTGGAAAATGAGGAGTGTGGAAAATGAGGAGTGTGGAAAGTGAGGAGTATGGAAAATGAGGAGTATGGAAAATGAGGAGTGTGAAAAATAACGAGTGTCAAAAATAACGAGTATGGAAAATGAGGAGTGTGGAAAATGAAAAGTATGGAAAATGAGGAGTGTGGAAAATGAGGAGTGTGGAAAGTGAGGAGTATGGAAAATGAGGAGTGTGGAAAATGAGGAGTGTGAAAAATAAGGAGTGTGAAAAATAATGAGTATGGAAAATGAGGAGTGTGGAAAATGAAAAGTATGGAAAATGAGGAGTGTGGAAAACGAAAAGTATGGAAAATGAGAAGTCTGGAAAATGAGGAGTATGGAAAATAATGAGTATGGAAAGTGAAGACTGTGGAAAATAAAGAGTGTGGAGAACGAGGAGTATGAAAAGTAAGGAGTGTGGAAAATGAGGAGTGTGGCAAATAAGGAGTGTGGAAAACGAGGAGTGTGGAAAATATGGAGTGTCGAAAATGAGGAATGTGGAAAATGAGGAGTGTGGAAAGTGAGGAGTGTGGAAAATCAGTAGTGCGGAAAGTGAGGAGTATGGAAAATAAGGAGTGTGGAAAATGAGGACTATGGAAACTGAGGAGTGTGGAAAATGAGCAGTGTAGAAAGTGAGGCATGTAAAAAATAAGGAGTGTGGAAAATGAGGAGTGTAGAAAGTGAGGTGTATGGAAAATGAGGAGTATGAAAAGTGAGGAGTATAGAAAATGAGGAGTATGGAAAATGAGGAGTATGGAAAATGAGCAGTGTGGAAAGTGAGGTGTATGGACAATGAGGAGTGTGGAAAATGAGGAGTACGGAAAATAAGGAGTGTGGAAAATGAGGAGTATGGAAAATGAGGAGTATGGAAAATGAGGAGTATGGAAAATGAGGGGTGTGGAAAATGAGGAGTGTGCAAAATGATATGGAAAATGAGGAGTGTGGAAAATGAGGGGTGTACAAAATGAGGAGTGTGGAAAATGAGGAGTATGGAAAATAAGGAGTGTGGAAAGTGAAGAGTGTGGAAAATGAGGAGTGTAAAAAATGAGGAGTATGAAAAATGACGAGTGTGGAAAATAAGGAGTGTAGAAAATGAGGGGTATGGAAAACGAGTAGTATGGAAAATGGGGAGTATGGAAAGTGAGGAGTAAGGAAAATGAGGAGTATGGAAAATGAGGAGTATAGAAAATGAGGAGTATAGAAAATGAGGAGTGTGAAAAGTAAGGAGTGTGAAAAGTGAGGACTGTGGAAAATAAGGAATATAGAAAATGAGAAGTGTGCAAAAAATGAGGAGTGTGGAAAATGAGGAGTGTGGAAACTGAGGAGTGTGGAAAATGAGGAGTATGGAAAATAATGAGTATGGAAAGTGAAGACTGTGGAAAATAAGGAGTGTGGAGAACAAGGAGTATGAAAAGTAAGGAGTGTGGAAAATGAGGAGTGTGGCAAATAAGGAGTGTGGAAAACGAGGAGTGTGGAAAATGTGGAGTGTCAAAAATGAGGAATGTGGAAAATGAGGAGTGTGGAAAATCAGCAGTGCGGAAAGTGAGGAGTATGGAAAATGAGGAGTGTGGTAAATGAGGAGTGTGGTAAATGAGGACTATGGAAACTGAGGACTATGGAAACTGAGGACTATGGAAACTGAGGAGTGTGGAAAATGAGCAGTGTAGAAAGTGAGGCATGTAAAAAATAAGGAGTGTGGAAAATGAGGAGTGTGGAAAGTGAGGTGTATGGAAAATGAGGAGTATGGAAAGTGAGGAGTATAGAAAATGAGGAGTATGGAAAATGAGGAGTATGGAAAATGAGCAGTGTGGAAAGTGAGGTGTATGGACAATAAGGAGTGTGGAAAATGAGGAGTATGGAAAATAAGGAGTATGGAAAATGAAGGGTGTGCAAAATGAGGAGTGTGCAAAATGAGGAGTATGGAAAATGAGGAGTGTGGAAAATGAGGAATATGGAAAATGAGGAGTGTGGAAAATGAGGAGTATGGAAAATGAGGAGTGTGGAAAGTGAGGAGTATGGAAAATGAGGAGTGTGGAAAATCAGGCGTGTGGAAAGTGAAGAGTGTGGAAAATGAGGAGTGTAAAAAATGAGGAGTATGAAAAATGACGAGTCTGGAAAATAAGGAGTGTAGAAAATGAGGGGTATGAAAAACGAGTAGTATGGAAAATGGGGAGTATGAAAATGGTCAGTATGGAAAGTGAGGAGTAAGGAAAATGAGGAGTATGGAAAATGAGGAGTATGGAAAATGAGGAGTGTGGAAAGTAAGGAGTGTGAAAAGTGGGGACTGTGGAAAATAAGGAATATAGAAAATGAGAGGTGTGCAAAAAATGAGGAGTGTGGAAAACGAGGAGTGTGGAAAATGAGGAGTGTGGAAAGTGAGGAGTGTGGAAAATGCCGAATGAGAAAAATAAGGAGTGTGGATAATGAGGAGTATGGGAAATGAGGAGTATGGAACATGAGGAGTGTGAAAAATGAGCAGTGTGGAAAATGAAGAGTATGGAAAATGAGGAGTATGGAAAATGAGGAGTATGGAAAATGAGGAGTGTCAAAATGAGGAGCATGGAAAGTGAGGAGTATGGAAAATGAGGAGTATGGAAAATGAGGAGTATGGAAAATGAGGAGTGTGGAAAATGAGGAGTGTGGAAAGTAACGAGTGTGAAAAGTGAGGAGTGTGGAAAATAAGGAATATGGAAAATGAGGAGTGTGGAAAATGACGAGTATGGAAAATGAGGAGTATTGAAAATAAGGAGTGTGAAAAGTGAGGAGTGTGGAAAGTAACGAGTGTGAAAAGTGAGGAGTGTGGAAAATAAGGAATATGGAAAATGAGGAGTGTGGAAAATGACGAGTATGGAAACTGAGGAGTGTGAAAAATAAGGAGTGTGGAAAGTGAGGAGTAGGGAAAATAACGAGTATGGAAAATGAGGAGTGTGGAAAATGAAAAGTTTGGAAAATGAGAAGTATGGAAAATAATGAGTATGGAAAGTGAAGACTGTGAAAAATAAGGAGTGTGGAAAACGAGGAGTATAAAAAGTAAGGAGTGTGGAAAATGAGGAGTGTGGAAAATAAGGAGTGTGGAAAATGAGGAGTGTCGAAAATAAGGAATGTGGAAATAAGGAGTGTGGAAAATGAGGAGTGTGGAAAATCAGGAGTGCGGAAAGTGAGGAGTATGGATAATGAGGAGTATGGAAACTGAGGAGTGTGGAAAATAAGGAGTCTGGATAATGAGGAGTGTAGAAAGTGAGGCAGGTAAAAAATAAGGAGGGTGGAAAATTAGGAATGTGAAATATGAGGAGTGTGGAAAATGAGGAGTGTGGAAAGTGAGGTGTATGGAAAATGAGGAGTATGGAAAGTGAGGAGTATAGGAAATGAGGAGTATGGAAAATGAGGAGTTAGAAAAATGAGGAGTATGGAAAATGAGCAGTGTGGAAAGTGAGGTGTATGGAAAATAAGGAGTGTGGAAAATGAGGAGTATGGAAAATGAAGAGTATGGAAAATGAGGAGTGTGGAAAGTGAGGAGTATGGAAAATGAGGACTGTAGAAAATGAGGAGCGTGGAAAGTGAAGAGTGTGGAAAATAAGGAGTGTAAAAAATGAGGAGTATGGAAAATGAGGAGTGTGGAAAATAAGGAGTGTGGAAAATGAGGAGTATGGAAAACGAGTAGTATGGAAAATAAGGAGTGTGAAAATGAGGAGTATGGAAAGTGAGGAGTATGGAAAATAAGGAGTATCGAAAATGAGAAGTATGGAAAATGAGCAGTGTGGAGAGTGAGTTGTATGGAAAATGAGGAGTGTGGCAAATGAGGAGTATAGAAAATAAGGAGTGTGGAAAATAAGGAGTGTGGAAAATGAGGAGTATGGAAAATGAGGAGTGTGGAAAATGAGGAGTATGGAACATGAGGAGGGTAAAAAATGAGGAGTGTGGAAAATAGGGAGTGTGGAAAATGAGGAGTGTGGAAAATGAGGAGTATGGAAAATGAGGAGTATGGAAAATGAGGAGTGTGAAAATGAGGAGCATGGAAAGTGAAGAGTATGGAAAATGAGGAGTGAGGAAAATGAGGAGTGTGGAAAGTAAGGAGTTTGAAAAGTGAGGAGTGTGGAAAATAAGGAATATGGAAAATGAGGAGTGTGGAAAATGACAAGTATGGAAAATAAGGAGTATGGAAAATGAGGAGTGTGAAAAATAAGGAGTGTTGAAAGTGAAGAGTAGGGAAAATAACGAGTATGGAAAATGAGGAGTGTGGAAAATGAAAAGTATAGAAAATCAGGAGTGTGGAAAATGATGAGTATAGGAAATAATGAGTTTGGAAAGTGAAGACTGTGGAAAATAAGGAGTGTGGAAAACGAGGAGTATGAAAAGTAAGGAGTGTGGAAAATGAGGGGTGTGGAAAATAAGGAGTGTGGAAAATGAGGAGTGTCGAAAATGAGGAATGTGGAAAATGAGGAGTGTGGAAAATGAGGAGTGTGGAAAGTGAGGAGTGTGGAAAATCAGGAGTGCGGAAAGTGAGGAGTATGGAAAATGAGGAGTGTGGAAAATGAGGAGTCTGGATAATGAGGAGTGTAGAAAGGGAGGCACGTAAAAAATAAGGAGTGTGGAAAGTGAGGTGTATGGAAAATGAGGAGTATGGAAAGTAAGGAGTATAGAAAATAAGGAGTATGGAAAATGAGGAATTAGGAAAATGAGGAGTATGGAAAATGAGGAGTATGGAAAATGAGGAGTATGGAAACTGAGGAGTGTGGAAAATGAGGAGTCTGGATAATGAGGAGTGTGGAAAATGAGGAGTATGGAAAATGAGGAGTATGGAACATGAGGAGTGTGGAAAATGAGAGTATGGAAAATGAGTGTAGAAAATAAGATTGAAAATGGGAGTTTGGAGAATGAGGAGTATGGAAACTGAGGAGTGTGGAAAATGAGGAGTCTGGATAATGAGGAGTGTGGAAAATGAGGAGTATGGAAAATGAGGAGTATGGAACATGAGGAGTGTGGAAAATGAGAGTATGGAAAATGAGTGTAGAAAATAAGATTGAAAATGGGAGTTTGGAGAATGAGGAGTATGGAAAATGAGGAGTGTGGAAAATGAGGAGTGCGGAAAATGAGGAGTGTAGAAAATGAGGAGAGTAGTATATAGGGGATTACACAAATAACGTTTCGCAGAGGGAGAAGTATTTCCCTGTTTTTCAATCCCCAGCTTAAGTCCGAACCTCACAAGCTCGGTTCGGTTAAACCAGGGGGCTGCAAACGGGGAAATGCTGAGTCCCTCTTTGAAACATTATTTGTGTAATCCCCTATATACTACTTACAACAAAGGAGGAGCATAATTGGAAACAAGCGAGCCCGCTGTTATAGGAGCGCATTTTTTTTTTTTTCGACAACCATTTTTGGAGAAAGGACACATCTTTTGGTTGCAAAAAGTACAAGGTCTAGGATCTGCGAACAAATACCGTTTTGTAGAGAGCTATTTACCTCGCAAGCTTGGTTGTCGAAAGTGCGCCCAATTCGAGCGCATTTTTTTTTTTTCGACAACCAATTTTTCGACAACCATTTTTGGAGAAAGGACACATCTTTTGGTTGCAAAATGGACGCAGGTATTTGGGGAGAACAAATTTTCGGTTGTCGAAAGTGCGCACAATTAGACAATAGATGCAAAAACAGAACAAACATGGTTTTGCAAGAAATACTTGTGGATTTCGACAACCAAGCAACAGTTCTCCAACCTTCCAATCTTTTAGCTCTATTTTTCCCAAGAGCCAAAGACGCAGCAGAAGCAGTCGAAGACGACGATGCAGCAGCAGACAAAAGCCCAGCAAATACAGCGACAAAACAAGCCTTCGAAAGCGAAGACGCAGCAGCAGACGAAGACGCAGCAAAAACAGCGACAAAACAAACCTTCGAAAGCGAAGACGCAGCAACAGACAAAGACGAAGACGCAGCAAACACAGCGACAAAACAAACCTTCGAAAGCGAAGAAGCAGCAAAACAAACCTTCGGAAGCGCAGACACAGCAGACACAGCAGCAGACGAAGACGCAGCAAACACAGCAAACATAGCGACAAGAGAAACCTTCCGAAGCATGGGGCTCAGATGCGAAAAAAACGTCGCAGAGCACCTTCTTCTGGAAAACGCGTACCAAAGCAACCTGTTGTTCGACATTTCCAAGGTAGACTATCTGAAAGGGAACCTCGGTAGCACGAATTTGCGCCCGCTGGAGGGTCTGCCGGCATTCGTAGACGACATATTTGTCTTTGGCTACGTTTCTCGAGAGGAGTGCGTCTTCCAGAGAGGAAAACTGTGCTGCACAAGTGGGGAGAAGGGGGCGGCAAAACTAGTGGTGGCGAGCATCGCGAACGCTTTGGAAAGAGCCCTGGGGAAAAGGGGCTACATGCAGACGTCCCTCGTGCACACGGTCGCGGTCGGAGAAGCTGCAACCAGCACAATCCGCGCAACAATTGCGAAAATCGAGAAGGACACACTCTACAGGGCGAAAGGAAAATGGAAAGAAATCCACCCGAAAAAAGAGATTGCCGGGTATTTCGTGGCGAAATGCGATGTTTCCGAAATCCCTCTGGAGGATATCCACAGCAGTCTGCATGTTTTCGAAAAATGTCTGGAGGGCTATGGCTACGGAATCTACAGCATAGACTACACGCAGGATTTTTCAGGAGTTCTGGATCGCGAAGCGCTTGTGGCCCACCTTGGTTTTCGAAAGGCGGGGGATTTCTGCACGGCAATCGCCAAAGAACAGCCGACGATTCTAGAAAACACAAAAACCGTCGGGAAGCACGTCTGCACCTGGATAGCGACACCCGAGGAAGGGCGCACAGCACGCACAAAAATATACAACAAAGTCGTGTCGAATTTCGAGGCAGGAGAAATCCGCGAACCTGTTGGCGGCCATCTGGCAGACTACGCCGACTGCCCCAACCCACACCTCCGCCAAACCTTCCTACACCCGGATGTGTAAGCCCGAGGGTGCACACGCATCGAAGTCTCTCTGTACGCGCCCCCACGGTACGAACTTTCGAGCAAGAAAGCCACAGACTACATCGGGAAAGTTTTGGAGCAAGTTTCCACCGAAGACGAGGAGGACGGCGTATTCGTGGTCCAACCACCCAGCAAACAGTGGCAAAACCTTGTCAAAAACCTGGATCGGTTTCTGGTTCTCGCGGACAGACCGCAAGGAAATATCTTTGTTGGCTGGTACGCGCACACAGGGACAGGAAGAATTTCGGGGGTCCACGTACTCCCCACACCAGCGAAAGTGCGAGACGAAGCAAAGTGGGAAAAAGCTATCTTGTGGGCCGCGGGGGACTTTGGTTTTCGAAACTGTCCAATTTTTCGGGTAGACATCCTGTCCGCAGACGAAGAAGGGGTGGAGCTAGGCCCGCTCCGTTGCTACACGAAAGACGAAAACGCTCGCACAATACTCGCCGCGAGCAAAAAACCAACACAGCTCCACCCAAACGGGGGCGACCCGTCGGAGCTTCTACCGCCAACAGACAAAGTTGTGTGGGAATGGCGGGACAAAAAATGCCACGCAATCGGCAACGATTCTTCGAAATACGAGCTCCAAGAAATACAAGAAATCGCAGAACAGCGCAAAATATCCGCACTTTCGACAAGAAACAGAGAAAAAGTTCTTGCAGAGGTTTGGCACGCCCGCACAGCCGAGGAGTGGAGACGAGAGATTTGGCAAAGAGAAGAAAAACAGCGAAAAAAAGAGGAGGAAGCGGCAAAGGCTCGAGTAGCGGAAATTGCCAACCTGCGAAAGTACGCCGAAGCGAAGAAAAAAATCCAAGCAAAAAGCTGGGAGATTCGTGCAACAGTGGTTGGCACTCTGTCTGGTGCGACAAAAAAAGTTGTGGAATTGCCAGCAGGCAGAAAATGGGATGTCCTAGGTTTTCGAGGCAAAGAAGACAAAGTCCGTGTTGTATTGCGGCATGGGAAAGAAGCGGCAGTTGCTGTTTGGGCGACAAAAGGTTTGCAAAAAATCCTTGTAGAATATGTGGACAGCTTCCGTTCGGACGAGAAAGACAGCACTGGTCGGCAGCTTTTCTGGCTAGTGTCTTTCACAGGTGTCGAAAAATTTGGAGGGTTGGTGCTGCGAATCGAACCTTCGAAAACTTTCAAAAACTGGGAAGGAAAAACCATCATGTGGAACCCCATACAAGTGGTATCCGCGCCAGACAGCGGAAGACTTGCATTCTTGCGGGCTCTAGGATCAAAATGCGAGGAGTACGAAGCCCTTCGTGTGGAATTGGCCAAAAACTGTCTGCAGAAAATCCCCGCGCCGGGAAACAAAACGACGAGAAAAACAACAGACTTGCCGGAAGGGGAGTACATATGCAAACGTTTCGCTACTACAACCTTTCGAAACTCCTTGCGGACCATTCTGTTCTTGCTCCCGCTCGGAGAAGATGGGGAACCGGCAACAGACGAAGAAACTCCAACACACGGAGTCTTTCTAGAAAAAGAGATAGCGGCGATGGGCGGCATCGAAGCGCTAGAAAAAAGAAAAACCCCATTGCGTTGCTTGCTTGGCGAGGAGAAGACAACACCGAGCAAGAGAAAGTGCCGCAGAGTTGCGATAGCGTAGCCTTCTACACGGGGACAATAGTTCCGCCTTCGAAGCAGAAAGCAAAGTCTCCATCGCAAGCAACAACAAAGAGTTCTCCAAGATTCCAGTCCAACCATTTTTTCGCTGTCTCCGAGTCGATATGGCCTACAATGTGCGCCGATTTGTTTTCCAACGAAGAGACAAACTCGCAAAGAGCGGACCAATCCTTCCAGCAAACCTTTTTTTCTTCCAGCTGCTGGTATTTTTTCTCGCATGCACGGAA
This sequence comes from Orbicella faveolata, assembly GCF_042242905.1. Classification (NCBI taxonomy): domain Eukaryota; kingdom Metazoa; phylum Cnidaria; class Anthozoa; order Scleractinia; family Merulinidae; genus Orbicella; species Orbicella faveolata. The sequence continues at coordinate 17,948,988 of NW_028301540.1, forward strand.
TTGTTCGAATCGGAAACGTGGAAGCTGTCCTTCTGGTGTCTTGTTTGTTTGTGCAGCAATTCCCCTTCCAGTATACAAAATGTTGTGCAATGCTAAGAAAATAGTGAACAAATACTATGCAAATGCTAAGAAAAAATCGGGGGAATTGCTGCACAAACAAACAAGACACCAGTTGTTTCCATTTGGAATTCTGCACAAACAAGACACTAGTTGTTTCCATTTGGGATTCTGCACATACTGCTATATTTGCAAACATGCCTCCTGCAAAAAAGCTTTCTGCCGAAGAAATTCGAGAAATCGTTGCCGCGCGGGGAAAGGAGTCGCCCGCATCGATCCGGAAGCGCTTCGGGATTGGCACAACAAAGCTATACAGGATTTGGAAAGAAGCCGCTGCAATCGAACCGAAACAAGCCGCTGCAATAGAACCGAAACAAGCTGCGGAAACAAAAACAGAGCAAACTAGCGAGCTTTTGTACCAGATCTTGGACAATGTGCACGACTTGCAAAAAAATATGGCTCTTTTATGGGGGTTGCAAGAGAGCCATTTCGAAGATGTGGAACACATCGGTGCAGATTTGCGTGGGCTGGAAGTGGGTGTGGAAGAAACGAAAGATGGAATCCTGCAGAGCATAGAGAAAAATAGCAACGCTGTGCGCGAAAAAACCGATAGAATTGTTGGTGCAGCCAGTGCGACAATGTCTGCTGTTTTTGGTGTTGTGGAAGCGGTTGGACTTGTTTTGGGGCTTGGTGGTGTTGCCCTTCTTCTGTGGCTATGTGGATCTCAAAAACTGGAAAAGTGGAAGGCTGCACAGAGCGACACGCCACCGAAAAAAAGTACCTTCCACCACAAAAAGAGCCGTTGGCTGTGCGCAAAGGAGTTCGTACGATGTTGTAGAACAGAAAGTGTCGCGGCGCTTGGAGAGAAGCAACACAAGTATATACGCAATGGAACTTGTTCGAAAAGAAGGACAGCTTCCACGTTTCCGATTCGAACAATTCCGTGCATGCGAGAAAAAATACCAGCAGCTGGAAGAAAAAAAGGTTTGCTGGAAGGATTGGTCCGCTCTTTGCGAGTTTGTCTCTTCGTTGGAAAACAAATCGGCGCACATTGTAGGCCATATCGACTCGGAGACAGCGAAAAAATGGTTGGACTGGAATCTTGGAGAACTCTTTGTTGTTGCTTGCGATGGAGACTTTGCTTTCTGCTTCGAAGGCGGAACTATTGTCCCCGTGTAGAAGGCTACGCTATCGCAACTCTGCGGCACTTTCTCTTGCTCGGTGTTGTCTTCTCCTCGCCAAGCAAGCAACGCAATGGGGTTTTTCTTTTTTCTAGCGCTTCGATGCCGCCCATCGCCGCTATCTCTTTTTCTAGAAAGACTCCGTGTGTTGGAGTTTCTTCGTCTGTTGCCGGTTCCCCATCTTCTCCGAGCGGGAGCAAGAACAGAATGGTCCGCAAGGAGTTTCGAAAGGTTGTAGTAGCGAAACGTTTGCATATGTACTCCCCTTCCGGCAAGTCTGTTGTTTTTCTCGCCGTTTTGTTTCCCGGCGCGGGGATTTTCTGCAGACAGTTTTTGGCCAATTCCACACGAAGGGCTTCGTACTCCTCGCATTTTGATCCTAGAGCCCGCAAGAATGCAAGTCTTCCGCTGTCTGGCGCGGATACCACTTGTATGGGGTTCCACATGATGGTTTTTCCTTCCCAGTTTTTGAAAGTTTTCGAAGGTTCGATTCGCAGCACCAACCCTCCAAATTTTTCGACACCTGTGAAAGACACTAGCCAGAAAAGCTGCCGACCAGTGCTGTCTTTCTCGTCCGAACGGAAGCTGTCCACATATTCTACAAGGATTTTTTGCAAACCTTTTGTCGCCCAAACAGCAACTGCCGCTTCTTTCCCATGCCGCAATACAACACGGACTTTGTCTTCTTTGCCTCGAAAACCTAGGACATCCCATTTTCTGCCTGCTGGCAATTCCACAACTTTTTTTGTCGCACCAGACAGAGTGCCAACCACTGTTGCACGAATCTCCCAGCTTTTTGCTTGGATTTTTTTCTTCGCTTCGGCGTACTTTCGCAGGTTGGCAATTTCCGCTACTCGAGCCTTTGCCGCTTCCTCCTCTTTTTTTCGCTGTTTTTCTTCTCTTTGCCAAATCTCTCGTCTCCACTCCTCGGCTGTGCGGGCGTGCCAAACCTCTGCAAGAACTTTTTCTCTGTTTCTTGTCGAAAGTGCGGATATTTTGCGCTGTTCTGCGATTTCTTGTATTTCTTGGAGCTCGTATTTCGAAGAATCGTTGCCGATTGCGTGGCATTTTTTGTCCCGCCATTCCCACACAACTTTGTCTGTTGGCGGTAGAAGCTCCGACGGGTCGCCCCCGTTTGGGTGGAGCTGTGTTGGTTTTTTGCTCGCGGCGAGTATTGTGCGAGCGTTTTCGTCTTTCGTGTAGCAACGGAGCGGGCCTAGCTCCACCCCTTCTTCGTCTGCGGACAGGATGTCTACCCGAAAAATTGGACAGTTTCGAAAACCAAAGTCCCCCGCGGCCCACAAGATAGCTTTTTCCCACTTTGCTTCGTCTCGCACTTTCGCTGGTGTGGGGAGTACGTGGACCCCCGAAATTCTTCCTGTCCCTGTGTGCGCGTACCAGCCAACAAAGATATTTCCTTGCGGTCTGTCCGCGAGAACCAGAAACCGATCCAGGTTTTTGACAAGGTTTTGCCACTGTTTGCTGGGTGGTTGGACCACGAATACGCCGTCCTCCTCGTCTTCGGTGGAAACTTGCTCCAAAACTTTCCCGATGTAGTCTGTGGCTTTCTTGCTCGAAAGTTCGTACCGTGGGGGCGCGTACAGAGAGACTTCGATGCGTGTGCACCCTCGGGCTTACACATCCGGGTGTAGGAAGGTTTGGCGGAGGTGTGGGTTGGGGCAGTCGGCGTAGTCTGCCAGATGGCCGCCAACAGGTTCGCGGATTTCTCCTGCCTCGAAATTCGACACGACTTTGTTGTATATTTTTGTGCGTGCTGTGCGCCCTTCCTCGGGTGTCGCTATCCAGGTGCAGACGTGCTTCCCGACGGTTTTTGTGTTTTCTAGAATCGTCGGCTGTTCTTTGGCGATTGCCGTGCAGAAATCCCCCGCCTTTCGAAAACCAAGGTGGGCCACAAGCGCTTCGCGATCCAGAACTCCTGAAAAATCCTGCGTGTAGTCTATGCTGTAGATTCCGTAGCCATAGCCCTCCAGACATTTTTCGAAAACATGCAGACTGCTGTGGATATCCTCCAGAGGGATTTCGGAAACATCGCATTTCGCCACGAAATACCCGGCAATCTCTTTTTTCGGGTGGATTTCTTTCCATTTTCCTTTCGCCCTGTAGAGTGTGTCCTTCTCGATTTTCGCAATTGTTGCGCGGATTGTGCTGGTTGCAGCTTCTCCGACCGCGACCGTGTGCACGAGGGACGTCTGCATGTAGCCCCTTTTCCCCAGGGCTCTTTCCAAAGCGTTCGCGATGCTCGCCACCACTAGTTTTGCCGCCCCCTTCTCCCCACTTGTGCAGCACAGTTTTCCTCTCTGGAAGACGCACTCCTCTCGAGAAACGTAGCCAAAGACAAATATGTCGTCTACGAATGCCGGCAGACCCTCCAGCGGGCGCAAATTCGTGCTACCGAGGTTCCCTTTCAGATAGTCTACCTTGGAAATGTCGAACAACAGGTTGCTTTGGTACGCGTTTTCCAGAAGAAGGTGCTCTGCGACGTTTTTTTCGCATCTGAGCCCCATGCTTCGGAAGGTTTCTCTTGTCGCTATGTTTGCTGTGTTTGCTGCGTCTTCGTCTGCTGCTGTGTCTGCTGTGTCTGCGCTTCCGAAGGTTTGTTTTGCTGCTTCTTCGCTTTCGAAGGTTTGTTTTGTCGCTGTGTTTGCTGCGTCTTCGTCTTTGTCTGTTGCTGCGTCTTCGCTTTCGAAGGTTTGTTTTGTCGCTGTTTTTGCTGCGTCTTCGTCTGCTGCTGCGTCTTCGCTTTCGAAGGCTTGTTTTGTCGCTGTATTTGCTGGGCTTTTGTCTGCTGCTGCATCGTCGTCTTCGACTGCTTCTGCTGCGTCTTTGGCTCTTGGGAAAAATAGAGCTAAAAGATTGGAAGGTTGGAGAACTGTTGCTTGGTTGTCGAAATCCACAAGTATTTCTTGCAAAACCATGTTTGTTCTGTTTTTGCATCTATTGTCTAATTGTGCGCACTTTCGACAACCGAAAATTTGTTCTCCCCAAATACCTGCGTCCATTTTGCAACCAAAAGATGTGTCCTTTCTCCAAAAATGGTTGTCGAAAAATTGGTTGTCGAAAAAAAAAAAATGCGCTCGAATTGGGCGCACTTTCGACAACCAAGCTTGCGAGGTAAATAGCTCTCTACAAAACGGTATTTGTTCGCAGATCCTAGACCTTGTACTTTTTGCAACCAAAAGATGTGTCCTTTCTCCAAAAATGGTTGTCGAAAAAAAAAAAAATGCGCTCCTATAACAGCGGGCTCGCTTGTTTCCAATTATGCTCCTCCTTTGTTGTAAGTAGTATATAGGGGATTACACAAATAATGTTTCAAAGAGGGACTCAGCATTTCCCCGTTTGCAGCCCCCTGGTTTAACCGAACCGAGCTTGTGAGGTTCGGACTTAAGCTGGGGATTGAAAAACAGGGAAATACTTCTCCCTCTGCGAAACGTTATTTGTGTAATCCCCTATATACTACTAGGAATGTGGAAAATGAGGAGTGTGGAAAATGAGGAGTGTGGAAAATGAGGAGTATGGAAATGAGGAGTGTGGAAAATGAGGAGTTTGGAAAATGAGAAGAGTGGAAAATGAGGAGTATGGAAAATGAGACGTGTGGAAAATGAGGAGTATGGAAAATTAGGAGTATGGAAAAAGAGGAGAGCAAAAAATGAGAAATGTGGAAAATAAGGAATATGAAAAATGAGGAGTATGGAAAATGAGGAGTGTGGAAAATAAGGAGTATGGAAAATGAGGAGAGTGGAAAATGAGCTGTTTGGAAAATCAATATGTAAAATGTTGAGTGTGGAAAATTGGGATCGTTCGATTTTGTTTTAAACAGCGGGGTTCTTGCTCTGCACAGGATTTTTTTTTTTAAGTTTTATCAATGACCAGACCCAAACTTCCACTCAGCCAAATGCTCGGCGGGTTTTTGGATCAGACAAGTTATGATGTTTATTCGCAAAAAGCTGTTAAAATGCGGCGTCGACAAAACGAGGATCGGACCGGACCGGACCGGACCGGACCGGATCACGGATCGGATCGCGGATCGGATCGCGGATCGGATCGCGGATCGGATCACAGAAAAAAAAAACGTTTTGAAGAAAGAAAGATCAAATCGTTTACAAGATAATGATAAATAAAAAATAAAAGTGAAAAACTAAAATATGTTAAATAAAAATAAGAATCCCGAATTTGACGCAATGACATGTTAATTACAGAGAATGACAAGAGGTCATTTAAAAAGCCACATAAGCGCCTGATTTACGACGAATTTAAATTGTAATGAACAGGCAGATGTAGTTATATTTGAACGTTAGTTGGCTTGAAGATTGCGTAAACCTCCCACTCTCGTTTTTGAAATTGTTGTTAGTATCAGTAGCTAATTCTCGGCTACTTTTTCGTGTCAGATGTCAGCGTTACAGTTAGCGTTACAGTTAATGAGAAAGCTTACGTACGAAAGCTTAAGGACATGACTTGCTTTAAAGGAGCTAGGTCACGATTTGCGCATCTTGAAAAACCTAGCCTAGTTTTTCAAGTTCGTCATTTGTCATCCTTAACGATCCTCATTCCGTTTTGATTTGTTCTTGCCTCTTAAGTGCTTTCTATCCTAGAACACGATCATTTTAAGAATGGCTGACTGTTAGGATCGAGAAACGCCGGTCAACGTCCCATTTGGCAAATCGCTCATATTTTGCCCAAAGATACCCTAAAGTGACCTAATTCTAAAAATCATATTTAAAGGTTCCAGCGAATTTTTATTTTTCAGAAATTCGCGAAAATTTGAAAGCGCGGTCTAAGTGCGGTTTTTGGTGTAATAAAATGACCGAAACAAGGTGCGAGGACGAAGCGCTGCTAAAGTCTTAAAATAATTTCAATTGACTTCAAACTTCACACAAATGTGGAACAACCACTCTAATTTATTCCTCGTTTTAAACTAATCTCAGAGATGTCGATATAGTGGTTTTCCGAATCATTTTAAAAACACCTATGAAGCGTGTGAAAAATAACGGCAAAATATAGGTCATGTTTAACAGCATCAAAATGCATCTGGTACCTCACTTTCCGATTATTTTACTTTACAGCCTTAAAATATCATTATTAAGCATATACTATGCCAAGTTTCATGCTCGAACTCGCAGTAGTTCCCTTTGAGAAAAACGAAAATCTATGTCAATGTGTTGGGCGCAAATAACACAATCATTATACACGAACAAGAGACAAATCAATTTCAACGGTGAAAGTAAAAGGCTGTCATTAATTAAAATCCCGTCAATTCACTGCTATCAGTAGAAACATAATGTCCACTACATAAACACTGTTTTTAGACGTTTTAGGAACATTGCGCGTTAACTTTCTTTGATTTCCTGTCCGCCGTCATGTCTAGTTTGTCATCGCGTGTATTTCGTGTAAACAGCACTCTGAATGGTTGTCATAACAAACGCAAGAGATTTCCTGGAACATTAATGTTTTCGATTCAGCAAAACGCTTTAAGTTCGTTAAGACACAATAATGGGCCAACTTGGAATGCTGTTTAGCATTAAGGACGTTAAAGGACTGTAAATTAATCGAGTTGAAATATCTTGAAGCAAATCAAAATCAAGCCCTTATTCTAATTTGGTAAACAGCCGATCTCTGTTCAAGTTCAAGAAGTCGAGAGGTTAATCCGGCAATGTATCACCGGTGCAACAACAAAATCAAACCGAGGTCATCAAAAGTGTAAGTTTAAAAGTGTAGTGGCAAGTTTCAAATAAATTTCGCCTATATAAATTGGAAGCAAGGAGTGAAACGGTCTGACCCGAAACAAATAAACAAAGTATTAATACGACTAATTTAATCCGAAAATGTTACAGAAAACATACCTAAAAGCCGTCGATTCCCCTCAATACCACTCCACATTGCCTTAAAGAGCCCAAGCTTTCTGCTGTAAGAATCATGGGCCTCATGAATCTGTTTTTACTATATCGGCAACCATGCTTCGGGGCTGATATTCGAGACTTAGTAAAAGTTGTCACACAACCGTACGAGCAGCCCAATCACGCTTTCACTGCTCTTGCGCAAATGTTCAACATTTCGCGATTTACATAAACGGATTACAAGTTTAAAGTAGTGACAGTAGATTGAAATGTGCTTTTTAAAGCTGTCCTACCCAGGAGCAATTATTTGTTGTTCTTGAATGGCTCTTAGGTGTACCTACAGTCCGGCGGAGAGGGGGGAGGGGGGTACTCCGGGAAAGGTCGGATATCAGTATGCCGTGGAAGATTAAGTGGTCTCCAACTCTTAACGCCAACACTGAAACACCAGATGATTCTCGAAGTATCACAGGGATCACTAAGCTAAATAATTTTGAGTTTAGCTCCGCTGAGTCAATTACCTGTTGGCGAGCATATTGCATTGACCGTGGACAGGTGGGAAAACAGTTCACGCGGAAAAGCCCGTTGCACATTGTAATTTAGCGTTGTCCAACACGCAATCGGTCTGGTTGTAATGCTAATCGCATTTGATAAAATCTCAAGTTTTCTTTCGACACATACTGGGGTGGCATACTACTAGATGGGCGTGGCAGGGAGCCACGAGTCAAGTCAGTCAACTCCCAAAGCTTAACAGAAGAGTGATAGTGAACCACTGGTGGAAGGACTGCAGATTGTCCCCACGCTTTACCCTGATAGGCCTCTGTGTTATTCTAATGAACTGATGCTGTTATAATGATACTATCATGATGTAGCTTTATGATCATGCTAATGGTTAAGGTTTCTTTTGCTATTTAGTCAGACATCGCTCTTTCTGTATTTCTGCTGAAAGCATCGTTCTCTGAAGGAGACTTAAGGTCATTTTCTAAAAAGGTACGAACACTGCAACCTTAACATCAGTACCATTGTCAACGGGTGTGACCGAGGAAGCGTCTGCTGATGTTTCCCTGGATAGAGGATAGAAACTATGTACGGCAGGGATGTATTAATGTCTTCAAGGCGGCTGCATTCGTGTCTTTCATATGCTGTCTACTTTAGAGAGGCACTTGTCTCTGGAGAAATGTACTCAGTCCGTGGAGAGACATTCCCTTATGACCATAGCCAAAATGTGCTACAAACCCTGCTTGGAGCAAGCGTTGGCGCTTAACTCAAAGCCACAATAGGTCACCAAGAAGTCATTGTTGCTCTAAAAGAGGGTTAGGCTTTCAGGACAGTCAGTGACCAGCAGAAATCGTATCTTATAGCAAAATTCCGCATTGGCCTAAAGAACCTGAAACTGCCTTTGCTACGGTGCGGTTGCGAAGACATGGAACTAGATATACCTCTCTCACTCGTGCGCGGAAAAACTCCATCCTCGGCGCTTCTGAAGTATTTTACTAACAACTGCACTTGCCGGAAGTATTCTTAGGAACTGTCGGTGTTTGGTTTCTTCGATATTTAGCAACATCTCTTGCGGCGGGGGGGTGGGGGGGGGGGAGGATCGTTAAATTTTTGTAGGGCGGGAGCGGGAGTAGAGGAGGAAGACCCTTTAGAGGAAAAACTAACGGCCGAATCGTCTCAACCTCTCTGGGAATGAGGTTGGAATCGTCACCCTTTCCAAATTCGCTGAAGCGGTTAATTTACCTTTATCAACTTAAAAACAGATGATCTAATGTAGTTTGTTTCCGACACTGCGTGCAGACGCAGCGCAACAGTGCGTTAACAAACTAATCATTCTAGAACATTGGAAAACATAGATATTGCGAACAGCCTCCTTTCCTTAAAATAGCTTTTCACAAAGAACTACTGATTTATGATTCTTTTACACTGAAAAAGAAACCCTTGACCATTAGCGTGTTCATAAAGCTACATAGTATCATTGTAACAGCATCAGTTCATTAGAATAACACAGAGGCCTATCAGGGTAAAACGTAGGGACAATCTGCAGTCCTTCCACCAGTGGTTCACTATCACTCTTCTGTTAAGCTTTGGGAGTTGACTGACTTGACTCGTGGCTCCCTGCCACGCCCATCTAGTAGTACGTCACCCCAGCACGTGTCGAAAGAAACCTTGAGATTTTATCAGATACGACTAGCATTACAACCAGACCGATTGCGTGTTGGACAACGCTAAATTACAATGTGCAACGGGCTTTTCCGCTTGAACTGTTTTCCCACCTGTCCACGGTCAATGCAATATGCTCGCCAACAGGTAATTGACTCAGCGGAGCTAAACTCAAAATTATTTAGCTTAGTGATCCCTGTGATACTTCGAGAATCATCTGGTGTTTCAGTGTTGGCGTTAAGAGTTGGAGACCACTTAATCTTCCACGGCATACTGATATCCGACCTTTCCCGGAGTACCCCCCTCCCCCCTCTCCGCCGGACTGTAGGTACACCTAAGAGCCATTCAAGAACAACAAATAATTGCTCCTGGGTAGGACAGCTTTAAAAAGCACATTTCAATCTACTGTCACTACTTTAAACTTGTAATCCGTTTATGTAAATCGCGAAATGTTGAACATTTGCGCAAGAGCAGTGAAAGCGTGATTGGGCTGCTCGTACGGTTGTGTGACAACTTTTACTAAGTCTCGAATATCAGCCCCGAAGCATGGTTGCCGATATAGTAAAAACAGATTCATGAGGCCCATGATTCTTACAGCAGAAAGCTTGGGCTCTTTAAGGCAATGTGGAGTGGTATTGAGGGGTATCGACGGCTTTTAGGTATGTTTTCTGTAACATTTTCGGATTAAATTAGTCGTATTAATACTTTGTTTATTTGTTTCGGGTCAGACCGTTTCACCTCTTGCTTCCAATTTGTATAGGCGAAATTTATTTGAAACTTGCCACTACACTTTTAAACTTACACTTTTGATGACCTCGGTTTGATTTTGTTGTTGCACCGGTGATACATTGCCGGATTAACCTCTCGACTTCTTGAACTTGAACAGAGATCGGCTGTTTACCAAATTAGAATAAGGGCTTGATTTTGATTTGCTTCAAGATATTTCAACTCGATTAATTTACAGTCCTTTAACGTCCTTAATGCTAAACAGCATTCCAAGTTGGCCCATTATTGTGTCTTAACGAACTTAAAGCGTTTTGCTGAATCGAAAACATTAATGTTCCAGGAAATCTCTTGCGTTTGTTATGACAACCATTCAGAGTGCTGTTTACACGAAATACACGCGATGACAAACTAGACATGACGGCGGACAGGAAATCAAAGAAAGTTAACGCGCAATGTTCCTAAAACGTCTAAAAACAGTGTTTATGTAGTGGACATTATGTTTCTACTGATAGCAGTGAATTGACGGGATTTTAATTAATGACAGCCTTTTACTTTCACCGTTGAAATTGATTTGTCTCTTGTTCGTGTATAATGATTGTGTTATTTGCGCCCAACACATTGACATAGATTTTCGTTTTTCTCAAAGGGAACTACTGCGAGTTCGAGCATGAAACTTGGCATAGTATATGCTTAATAATGATATTTTAAGGCTGTAAAGTAAAATAATCGGAAAGTGAGGTACCAGATGCATTTTGATGCTGTTAAACATGACCTATATTTTGCCGTTATTTTTCACACGCTTCATAGGTGTTTTTAAAATGATTCGGAAAACCACTATATCGACATCTCTGAGATTAGTTTAAAACGAGGAATAAATTAGAGTGGTTGTTCCACATTTGTGTGAAGTTTGAAGTCAATTGAAATTATTTTAAGACTTTAGCAGCGCTTCGTCCTCGCACCTTGTTTCGGTCATTTTATTACACCAAAAACCGCACTTTGACCGCGCTTTCAAATTTTCGCGAATTTCTGAAAAATAAAAATTCGCTGGAACCTTTAAATATGATTTTTAGAATTAGGTCACTTTAGGGTATCTTTGGGCAAAATATGAGCGATTTGCCAAATGGGACGTTGACCGGCGTTTCTCGATCCTTACAGTCAGCCATTCTTAAGGTTTTATTCCATATAAAGGCAACTCTTTACGACCTTAAAAATGACTTAAAAAATCGTGACGTAACTCCTAAAATGTTGTCTATTCTCGGGTTGCGTTATCGTTCACACTATCGATGTTATTCCTATATTTTTTTGTAAAACAGCTATATTTCCTTGAAATACAAATGGTCTGTTTCGTTTTATTCCGGTACGAAATATCGTATTCCAAACTCATATCTTGTAAAAGTATAGACTTGTCTCAGAAACGGAAATTGTTTGAAATCATCAGGTATTTAATATTATTCGTGTTTTTAGTTTTTGTGTTTCGATTCATACGTTCGTCCTATTATTACCATGCTGACGCGTTTTATGACAGTTTACCTTTGATGCAAGCGAACATACGAAATATCATTTATCTGAACTGCGGAGAAAGATATGAAGACATGATTGATCATCGCAATCAAAACCCAACAGCCTGAAAAAAATTCATCTGTGACCAGCTCCCAGTTGGCTTGATATTATAAAAGAATAAAGGAATATCACACCTGAATTAAATAAAACGTTCTGCTCACAGTAGTCACTCTAGTGTAATTTGCTCAACAAAATTTTGAATTTTGAATCTTGAATTTTGAATTTTGAATTTTTTTTCCGTGATCCGATCCGTGATCCGATCCGTGATCCGATCCGTGATCCGGTCCGTGGTCCGGTCCGTGATCCGATCCGTGATCCGGTCCGTGGTCCGGTCCGTGATCCGATCCGTGATCCGGTCCGTGGTCCGGTCCGTGATCCGATCCGTGATCCGATCCGTGATCCGGTCCGATCTGGTCCGATCCGGTCCAATCCGGTCCGGTCCGATCCAATCCTGGTTTTGTCGACGCTGGTTAAAATGTTAATGTACTGAAAATTTTATGAATATTTTACTCTTTATTTTAATTTAGTACAAAATACATTGCCTTTTTGTGTTATTGAAGCGCTTGATTCTAAGCAAGTATTGAATACATAAAAAGCAATTACATCATTCATGGAATGTGTCGACATTGCAACTTTCTCTTGGGCAGCGTGTTGAATAAGATTGTGCTTGTTTTGTACTTTCATTTCGTCAGGAGTGACAGTGATTGTTCTAACTGTAATTTTTCGAGTATTTTTCATATTTTTAGACATGAGAAGTGAATTGTTGTGCTGCTATATTGAAGCGAGTTCAGAGATCAGAAGAAAAATAAAATATTTGCAAGCCAAGCAAAGAACACGTCAGAGCATGCAAGGATTACATCATTGGTAGGCAAATAACCACCGTACTAAAGATAGCCGTGGATTTTGTAATTCTTGAATTATGTGACTCGTGTGACTACTCATAGAAAAAATTAATTAAATTTAAATTAAATTTAATCGTGACTTTTAAGACAGAAAGCTGTTGTTAATAGTGTTATTATCACATCATTTGCATTGCTCATGCCCATACATATTTCGAAGAAAGTTCCAGATTAAGACGATTACGTCATCGGAGATTTCACAACGGCTATTACTAATGGTGCGATTGGAAATTTCACAATAGCTACAAGTGATGGTGCAATAAGAGGCTTAAACAGTTCGTGTGTAATCGTTGTCATCAGTTGTGCTACAGATTGATCGGGTTATTTTAGATTTCTCAAAGGCTAAGAGCAATGGTGCAATAATACAGTTTGTGTTGATCAAGTGGTGTGGTGTCTACAGTAATAAATGAATCATCAAGGACTTTGCTTTGGAATGTGCACTGCGTTGCGACTGTAGTGCTAAGGAAACAGCTAAATTTTAAATGCGCAGTTATAAGATCTTACAGATCTTGTTAACCGCGCGGCCATGGGCCGAGCGCGGTTCTAGGTTTACCCGTGGTTTATTATTTTTTTTTTTTGTCGGTGACCAGACGCAGACCTCCGCTCGGCCAAACTTTGAGTCACGCAACATGTGATTTTTTTCCGCCAGAAGCTGTTAAAACATAAATACACGGACAATTTTACCGATATTGTTTTCTTTTTTGTGGGTTAAATATATTTTCTTTTCGTTTTATCAAAGCGTTGGATTTAAAGGGAATAATAAATACGCTGAAAAAAGGTATTACGTCAGCCATGGAATGCGCTGACGTTGCAGCTTTCACTTTCGCTACGTGACAAATACGATCGTGTTTACTTTGCAAGTTTATTTCGGCAGAAGCGACGGTCATTAATTTATTTGTAATTTTGTGAGTATTTCTTGTGGTTTTACGCAAATGAAGTAAATCCTTTGACTGTTTCATCACAGCCAGTTCATAGATCGGAGGAAAATTAAATATTTGCAAGCCAAGCAAAGAACGTGTCAGAACGTGCAAAGATTACGTCATTGGTAGGGAAATAACCACCGTACTAAAGATAGCCGTAGATAACGCAATTCTTGAATTATGTGACTCGTGTGACTTCTTTGCTAACCCTTAACTCAAGTGAAAAAACAATTAAATTTAATCGTGACTTTAAAGAAAGAAAGCGGTTTGTAATAGTGTTCGTATCTTCATGCCCATACATATCCCGAAGAAAGTTCCAGATTAAGAATACTACGTCATCGGAGATGTCACAACGGCTACGACTGATAGCGCGATAATAGAGTTTGTGTTGATCAAGTAATGTGGTGTCTACAGTAATCAATGAATCATCAAGGATTGCTTCGGAATGTACACTGCGTTGCGACTGTAGTGCTAAGAAAACAGTTAAATTTTAAAAGCGCGGTTATAAGATCTAACAGATCTTCTTGTTTTTTTTTTTTTGTCGGTGACCAGACGCAGACCTCCGCTCGGCCAAATTCCGAGTCACGCAACGTGTGATGTTTTTTCCGCCAGAAGCTGTTAAAACATTAATACACGGATAATTTTACGGATATTGTTTCCTTTGTTGTGGGTAAAATATATTTTCTTTTGGTTTTATCGAAGCGTTGGATTCAAAGGGATTAATAAATACGCTAAAAAAAGGTATTACGTCAGCCATGGAATGCGTTAACGTTGCAGCTTTCACTTTCGCTACGTGACTAATAAGATCGTGTTTACTTTGGAAGTTTATTTCGCCAGAAGCGACGGTCATTAATTTATTTGCAAGTTTGCGAGTATTTCTTGTGGTTTTAGGCAAATGAAGTAAATTCTTTGGCTCTTTCATCGCAGCGAGTTCATAGATCGGAAGGAAAATGAAATATTTGCAAGCCAAGCAAAGAACATGTCAGGACATGCAATGATTACGTCATTGGTAGGGAAATAACCACCGTACTAAAGATAGCCGTCGATAACGCAATTCTTGAATTATGTGACTCGTGTGACTTCTTTGCTAGCCCTTTACTCAAGGAAAATATTAAATTTAAACTTGACTTTTAAGAAAGAAAGCTGTTGTTAATAGTGTTCGTATCTTCATGCCCATACATATCCCAAAGAAAGTTCCAGATTAACACTATTACGTCATCGGAGATTTCGCAACGGCTACGACTGATGGTGCAATAGTACAGTCTGTGTTGATCAAGTGATGTGATGTCTACAGTAATCAATGAATCATCAAGGATTACTTTCGAATGTACACTGCGTTGCAACTGTAGTGCTAAGAAAATAGTTAAATTTTAAAAGCGCGGTTTTAAGATCTAACAGATCTTCTTGTTTCTTTTAGTTTTGTCAGTGACCAGACCCAAACTTCCTCTCGGCCAAATTTTGAATCACGTAAGCTGTGATGTTTATTCGCCAAAAGCTGTTGAAACATCAATACACGGATAATGTTACGGATATTGTTTTCTTTATTGTGTGTAAAATATATTTTCTTTTGGTTTTATCGAAGCGTTGGATTCGAAGTGAATGATAAATACGCTAAAAAGGTATTACGTCAGTCATGGAATGTGCTGACATTGCAGCTTTCACTTTCCCTATGTGACAAATATGATCGTGTTTACTTTACAAGTTTATTTCACCAGAAGCAACAGTCATTAATTTATTTGCAATTTTGCGAGTATTTCTTGTGGGTTTAGGCAAATGAAGTGAATTCTTTGGCTCTTTCACCATAACGAGTTAAGAGATCTGAAGGAAAATTAAATATTTGCTGAGGTAAACAGGAGCGTTTCAGAACTTCACAGCATTTATGTCCATGCTAGGGGAAAAAAAACAGCAGTTCTAAAATTAGACGTGGATAGCCTAAATCTCGGATTGTGTGGCTCACGTGACTACTTTGCTTGTCCTTTACACATAGCGCAAACAAATAAAATTTTGACTTTTAAGGAAGAAAGTTGTTTATTAATAGCGTTATTAATAGCGCGACACTCGTTTCCTTTTCGTATCAGTCATTGGGGTGTCCAGAGTGAACTTCCAGATTAAGACCATTACTTCTCAAACTCATTAATAATTCATCAAGTTTAAAGGAAATCATGACCGTAACGGTGTTTGGATAGCTGATCTTAATTAGCATAGATTTTTACCATTTTATTTCTCTGTTTTCTCCTTAGTGTTACATTCCACATTTCTAAACACTCCGAAGTTCGTCAAAACTACTCCACTGCGCATCATATTTTCAACTCTCTTCTCGGTGTTTGCAAATGTGGTCAAACACGGTTTTTTGTGTTTGATATATTATGTCATCAAAGATTTCACAACAGCTAAGAGCGATTGTGCAATAGCACAGTTTGTGTTGATCAAGTGATGTGGTGTCAACAGTAATCAATGAATCATCAATTGCACGGACTGCTTTGGAATGTGCACTGCGTTGCAACTGTAGTACTAAGAAAACAGTTAAATTTTAAAAGTGCAGTTATAAGATCTATCAGATCGTCTTGTTTTATACATGATGTCGCAAAACAGATTTTGTGCCATGACAGCGTAGAATTTATTGAGTATCTTAATTTTTCAGGCTTACAAGGTTTTTCAAGTCTTTCAAGTTTTTTCCACATGAAATTGGCATATTTATGTAACTAAAACAAATATCTTTGTTATTGATAATGCTTACGGTCAATATGGAAGCAGAAAATGCTTGAAATAAGCTTATTGCCTTTAAACCTGGCAAGGATTCAGTTCACAAGGTAAGACATCCAAAGACTGTTTTGCACGATTCGACTCTGGAGCCGATCAAGACATGTACTGCTCTGGCTAAAAACACGCAAAAGACATTTTAGAGCTTTTGAGTTTTGTTTAATAAAATGAAAATTTTGTCTGCAAAAGTTCTGTCTCATTTCTATGCTGTTTGTTTTGGGAAAGCGGGCTTCTGTAAACATTGTCACATCAACAGACTTGACCTACTTGTGGATTTGGCACCCAGTTTTACCGATTGATACATGGGCTTGAAAATCAAAGTTGCTAAAACAAGGTTTACAAGTCTGTTTAAGGAATTACTTGTGAGTTAATCGCTTTTTTTTCATTGTGTGATGCAATCACTTTTTCGTTGGAAATAGCTAATTAAACTGTCAGATCATTGAATCTATTTTCGATATGAGTGTCGTTTATTTACATACGCTTGTTCAGCGATGTCATTCATGGCGGTTCATATCACAAATATTTGCTGCTTCGAATTTCGCTATCTCGAATTTTCGTTTGGTTACCTCAGAAATTTGCTACTTCGAATTTTGCTATCGCATATTTTTGAGAAAGATCATGATTTTTTCGCTTAGAACCCCACGAAACATCTTTGGAAAATTCAACAACTATTCGTGGAAAATTCGCGAGAACAAAGAACGAATTTCGACGAATTTCATTTGCATTACTTTTGCACGATACTGTAGGTGATTTCAGCTGTTCAAGTTGCCCAAAACAAGAGATTTCATAGTGATATCTCGGTATGTTTACTTGTTCACAAATTTCAGTATACAGTATTTTAAGAGATTCCCGTGCAAAGGAATACTAAGAAAAAAGTAAACCAGTGGCAGATCTAGGGGAGAGGCCCAGGGCTCCACCCCCCTTATTTTGGGCCAAAAAAAATTGCAGAAGGAAGAAACCCCAGTTTTGTCAATAGGAAGTTGTAAATTCACAGTCTTTAAATGAGTGGTCCATAGAATCTTTTTTTCTGCGCAATACGTACATCAGTCATCTGATTTAATACCATAGCAATGTAACTCTTTCTTGGTAACTAAAATGTGATGGATGAATTTAAATTGAAATTCTCTTAACTTTTACCTTAACATAAATTTTTGAGGGAGGAGAAGGTTTTTTTTTTCCAGGAGCCTTCATTCATAGATAGACTTTTGTTCTGTCTTTTTGGACCAGTCTGTTCCACCATGTGGGTTTTCGTATCTAGTAGGTTATAAAAATCGTGAGTTTTGGCTTTTATTAGATCAAGATTCATGGATTTGTCTAACTGGATGGTGACATTATCCACATAGTACAAATTGGAACGATGGTCGAGTTTATAGATGAGTTGTCAAATTGGTTTGTTCCACCCTAAAATGGAGATCAATCTCTTAGCTGTTTAAGGCCAAATGCAAGGAATGGATTTCAAAACAAAGAAAACTACTGTAAGATCAAATATTTGGCTATGAAAATGGAAAATGGGATTGCCTGTAAAGAGGGGCAATTTTGATGCCACTGAACTGAGTTTTTAACCCTTTACCCCCTAAGGCGAACGGCAGTTTTTCCCAAATCGGCAAATAAAGACACTCTGCCTGTGTACAAGATGCCATTTGAAAGCCACTAATCAGCTTATTTAAGAATTGACATCAGCAGCTATGAAGGAGGTAGACATTTTGAGAGAAATTGCTTTAAAATGGGAAAATGACCGACTTTAAAAATGTATCAATCTTCTACTATATTAGGTATACCCCTAAACTATAGCTTATTTAGCTGCTCTTAGTGTATAGCTTGATATGAAACAAGTCTTGCATTCCATTTGCATCCCGAAAAAGGAACTAAAAACTTCTGGGGGTGGTCAACCATGTCTTGGATGGGAGGGAGTCAAAATTTTATGACTTCAATGAGTCGATCTTCACAAGACAATTTTCATGGCAAAAATTCATAGAAATGTATCAAATATTCACAAAGTTATGACCTTGTGTGCCAATTTGCACTCTTAGGGGGTAAAGGGATAATACATGGGTCATATATCACTTACATTTATAAATAACTGAGATACTACGTGCGCTGTCATTGGTCAATAGGTGTGTTTAGATGAGAGTATGTAAACATGGTTGTGACATTTCAGATACGCACATAGTTTTGAGAAATATTTTATAAAAATAGAGCCAAAATATTGCACCATTCTTTTTTTATTGTGTAGTTCCAGAAAATATCCATACCCACCCCAAGGAAGGTTAATGGAAATTCCAAGGGGGAGGGGGGTTCCAAAAGCCCATTTTTTAAATGGAAAGTGTGACACTAAAATGGAATTTCCGGAGGGGTGGGGGGTTCAAGCACAAATGAAAGTGGGGGATGCTACGTTACTGCACGGGCAGTAATGTCTAACAATTATTCGTCATGACAGTACTTTCCCCTAAGCTTGTGAGGGCCGGATTGACAACAGGGACAGCTTGGTCGCAACGTCTAAACAAACAATCTCGCAAGTGTTCAATGAACTTGAAAATATCAAATACTAATCAAAAGAGAAACATCCAGAACCAAAAATGTTTTTATACTTAGCTATTGTTTGGAGGGCCGTAAGTTCATTAGTCAGTTTCACTAATGGAAGCTTCTCAAATTCTAAAAAGGCTTTAGTTGAGAAGGCTAGAAAATCTACTTTCGCATCCAAATGTTATCTTGATTTCAATAAACCTCCTGTCAATATGTTTAATAAACTATTTGATACTCTATTTCAACCCATACTTTTATACGGATCCGAAATCTGGGGAGCATATGATAGCATAAACCTCAAAAAATGGGAAAAAGACCCTGTGGAAAGACTTCATACACAGTTTTACAAATATTACCTCGGCCTCAACAGAAGAGCACCAAATATTGCTGCTCAAAACGAAACAGGACGGTTGTCATTAAAATTTAATATTCTTCCAAGAATTATTAAATTTTGGCTACATCTTGTCTCTCCCAGAAGATAGCGTTGCCAAACAATGCCTCAATATTTCCAATCAACTGGCAAATGAAGCAAAGTCCTCTTTCATGTTAACAGTCAATGAAATCATCAAGAATTATTTAGATGACCAAAACCATCCGCATAATATAAACACACACAATTACAATGAACAAATCATCAAACATAATTTACAAAAACTAAAATGTCACATCTCAAATGATATGAAAAGACACCAAATGGAGATAATTCGGTCTAACAGAAAGTTGAATTTCTACTCAAGTTTCAAAAGAGATGTAAGCAAATCTGAGTACCTAGAACAAGTAAAGAACCTCAAACATAGACAAGCTTTGGCAAAACTCTAATCTGGTAATCATAATCTTAGAATTGAATCTGGGCGACACTGTACTCCTAAATTACCTGAGACTCTTAACATTTGTCAGTACTGCTGTTCTAACCAAATTGAGAATGAAATGCATTTCTTATTTCATTGTGACCGATACAATAATATTAGACAACAAGTCACAAATAACATCATCAAGAAATATCCAAAATTTGATTCCTTTAATAACAGAGAAAACAATATTTCTACTTAACAATGCTGACACTTCTATTTGTAAAAAAAAATTAGGTTACTTTACATATGAAGCACTACAAATAAGAGAACTTTGTAACCCTAGAACTTAAAATGAAGAATCTTGTAACTAACTATATCTATTTTTCTTTCTGGTTGCTGTTGTAATTTGTTTCGTTTTTGAATTTTTAGTTAGCGATTCTGTATTTAGGTAACACCATCTATATGGGAATACCAATAAATTGTTGTTGTTGTTGTTGTTGTTGTTTCTTGTAGCTATCGTATCACCCTCTAGTTTGTTTGAATGACTAATTGATTGATATGTCATCCGCGTTCTCACCCGGGGGGGCACTCCCAGAAAAATTGGGAGGGGGTGTGCGGCCCGCTTCCCTAACTCCTTGCCCTATTCATGATTGATGATCCTCTTTCGAGGCCCGGTCTGAGCTGCCGCTAACGATACTACATTTAGGAAATAACACACTGGCTGTGGGTAAAATTTGGGTGGCAGGGAGGGACGACTGGGGAGTAGGGGCCCAGGAAGGGGGCCCTCCTGGGGGAGTACAGATCGGGTGGTACCGGGGGTAGCCACCCTGGAATAAAAGTTGCAGACCTGCCTCCAGGGGTGAGGCCCATATCCCACAGTCCCGGGGGACTGAGGGAACCAGGAGGGGGAGCCCCTCCTGGGGGGAGTACAGGTCAGGTGGTACCGGGGGTAGCCACCTTGGAATAGGAATTTCTCCGGACCTGTCTCCAGTGGGCTAGAGCCTTACTGTGGGGTAAAGTGCAGCTAATGGGTGCACTTCCCTGCCACCGTCCTTTAATAACAAACAACAGAAAGTCACCAAAATACAAAGTCTCTGTTCGTTGCATCCTGAATGACAAGGTCTAAAGCTTGCTAAGGGACAGACAGCCGTAGCCTATAACCATTAATGGTATAATTATTATTATTATTATTATTATTTTTATTATTACTAGTTTTTATTATTATTATTCTTTTTTTTAATAATAAGCAAATGATATCATAAGTATATACGGATATATGTTTTTCTAAAAGTAGCGGAATAGTAATGTTCAGTATCTATACACATTCTGAATTGTAGTGTCAAAGCTTGCCCCCACTTTGTGTGTGTGTGTGTGTGTGTGTGTGTGTGTGTGTGTGTGTGTGTTGGGAAAGACAGATTATTAGCCTTATTCATGGCGAACGTTTCTATAGATCTAAATGATTTGTTTATTCGCTGGAAGATGGTCCTAAAGCGTAGTATCAGGGGTTCAGATGTGTAGAGCAAGGGTCCCAGTCATGGGAGGGTAGGAGGGAAAAAGAAAAATCAGTGGCGAAGGATCGGCACAAACAAGAAGATTGATCATGAATACAACGAGGAGCGTGTGCTTGACTAGAGGTCAGGGGCATGAGGTGGACACGTGAGAGACATGACTGGAACCATTGATACACTGTCTTTTACAGATATAGATAACAGTGGCCTTACTTAGGAAATGAAAGGTTTGTTGAGATATCTAAGTGGGGTGATTGTTTTTAACTGGGAATCCCTGATGGACTTTGAGATCAGGAATTGGTGGCATGTTACCCATGTTACTGGGATTTACTTATGAGCGTGACACGAGGTTCATGGTGTTACATGTCTCTGAAATAAAGTGTTACAATGCAGAATGTGTGTGTGCCTGTCTTTGAGATATTGTCTCTCAGGTCTCATTAACATCTATTTATTTATTTAACATTTCTTTATTCACGGTTAAAAATCATCAGGTAATACTAATATTTAAAATTAATACTAATAAACTACTAATAAACAGTCCATGCTAAATACTAATTAATAAAAATTGAAGTAGTAAATCCTAATTTAAATATTAAACTAATCCTGTTTTCCATGAATGCCGTGTCTAACGTTGCTTTTAAATTGATTAAAGGATTTTATCATCCTGAGATTGCAGGGTAGGCTGTTCCAGAGAGTTGCACCACTGTAACTAAAGCTATTTTTCATATAGCTAGTTCGTGGATGAGGTACAACCAGTTTGTTTTCGGAATCCCTTAAAGAATAGCGCATTCCACTACGTTTTAGAAATTTGGACGATAGGTATTCAGGAACCAAGCCATTTAAAGATTTATGTACCATTAAGGCTTTCTGAATTTGACGCTGGGTACACAAATCTTTCCAACCCAGTTGTCGTATTAGACCTTTGGCATCAGTATCATAACTAGAGGAAGTTAACACGCGAGCGGCGCGGTTCTGAAGCTTTTGTAGCCTGTCCGACAAAGTTTTACCGCAATTACCCCAGACAAGATTGCAGTAGTCAAAATGAGGTTGAATTAGAGCACTGTATATATATAAAGCAGTGTAGCTGGTGGAACAAAAGGCCTAATTCCTTTTATGGCACCAATCCCAGATGCAATCTTTTTAGACAATTTATCAATATGGGTTTGCCAAGTTAGGTTTTCGTCGATCAACACACCGAGCGATTTGACTGAGGAGACACGACTTATTGGAACATTATTAATTGAGAGCTCAAGTGTATCTGGAAGGGTACTCAATCTTTGTCTGGAACCAATCAACATAAATTCAGTTTTAGTCGCGTTTAAAGTAAGTTTGTTAGAAGTAAGCCATTTGTTTAAATTACTTAGATCGTGATTTAGATTAGACTGTATAGAGCTCAGATCAGCTCCCGCATATGTGATGTGGGTGTCATCAGCATACATCCTAGGCTGACATGATGATAAGCAGTTGGGCAAGTCGTTAATGTAAATAAGAAATAATAGGGGACCTAGGATTGTTCCTTGAGGTACCCCACATTTTAGCGAACAGGTTTGAGAAAGAGAACCATTAACAAGACATCGTTGTGTACGGCTAGTTAAATATGAGTTGAACCAGTCAAGAGCTATTCCTTGAACTTCGTAAAGGTTCATTTTAGTTAAAAGAATTTCATGATCAACAGTGTCGAACGCTTTTTTTAAATCGAGAAAAACTACAGTATTAACATTTCCGCGATCGATATTAAACGCCCAACTATCGGTAGCTTCTAATAGAGCAGTAACAGTTGAATGCAATGAGCGAAAGCCCGACTGTTGTTTAGAAATTACGTCCTCTTTAGTTAGAAAGCTATATAGCTGGTCATACACGATCCTCTCGAATACCTTAGCAATTACTGAAATGACTGAAATTGGTCGATAATTATTTAGATCAGATCGCTGACCCTGCTTAAACAACGGAGTAACTCTAGCACATTTCCAATCGTCAGGAAATATACCAGAAGTCAAAGACTTGTTAAAGAGGTCAGATAAAGAGACCGAAATAAGATCAGCACATTCACGGATTAATCTAGCAGAAATGTTATCAAGACCTGTTGCTTTAGATCTAGATAATTTGTTTAGATGAGAAAAAACAATATTACTGCTAGTTGGACAGAAATGGAATGTTTTGTTGTCACAAGTGATAAAGTTAGTGTAGCTCGAATCATCATCTTGACCTATTGGAGGTATTTCATTGGCAAGTCTGGGCCCGATTGTTGAAAAATGGTCATTAAAAGTATCTGAAATTTCACTAGAATTATTGATTACAACGTCATTTACTTTTAGTTCTTTCACAGTCTCATTGCTTTTACGGCGAGATGTAAGTTCATTAATTGTTTGCAAGCTTTCTTAGAGTTGCCCTCAAATTGCATAAAAGCTTTCGAAAAATAAGATACCTTAGCAGTTTTGATCCTATTATTTATTGAGTTTCGCAGCTTTTTATACTTTGCCCAATCGCATGGATCATTTGACATAAGTTTGTGGATGCCATAAACTTAAACCTAAAATCTGCGATGTTCCCTACTCTGTTTATAACCTGACCAAAAATTATGACCTGATCCTTTAGTTAATATTCTGTTTCAGACCTGCCTTAAAATTAGTCACCTAGTTCAGGCCGATGTTAAGGCATTGTGAAGGGCTTTGTTCATGGTCTTATCGATAATGATGAAAAAGTAGCCTGTTGTCTATTGTTTGTCTTCATACATTTTTTTGGCTGATCAGATCTCTGGTAGATCCTACGTTGGTAGCGTTTATCGTATGCGGTCCCTTGCAGTTTCTGGTTTCTCATTTATGTATTTTCGGACCGTAGGTCTTTTCAGATCCGATACGCTGCGTTTTTAAGCATGGTACTGACCATGCGGTTGAATGTTTAAATGTTCAGGCTGGCCTTGTCCAGCCACATTTATTTTTTTGCTTTTCGAGACACCAATCGTGACACTTTGTCTCCTTGCGCTCCGAAACACGTGATGTGGCAACGCGTGTTTCGGGGCGCAAATGAGTTCAAAGTACGGAACTTGATATATAGTGAACGGGTCACTTTGCAATTTATGTGCGTTGGCTGTTGGGCTGGCGTTACATATCTTCGCTACACAGTGCCGACGAGCCACAAGAAGGGCGAAACAACTGTCCACTGTTGCGATCCTACTTTATCGTTTCTTGTCATGTTGATGTCTCGAAACGTTTTTCACGTCGTATCAGCCTTGCAGTCTATTGTTTGTCTTCATACATTTTTTTGGCTGATCAGATCTCTTGTAGATCCTACGTTGGCAGCACTTATCGTATGCGGTCCCTTGCAGTTTCTGGTTTCTATTTACCCTACCCTGTTTATGACCAAAACGACTGAAAAACCATACCCTTTGGGGCCGCACATACCTATATAGCTCATATAAGGTAGTACCCCCAGGCGGGGGGTACCCCAGAAAATTGGGTGGGGGTGTGCGGCCCACTTCCCAAAACACTAGCCTATTTATGACAAAAATCTTCAATTTTCCCCACCCTATTTATGATCTGACCAAAAATTCGATATCCTATTGACGACCTGACCCTTTCGTCAACACCCTGTTTCAGACCTGCCTTATAATTAGTTACCTAGTTCAGACCGATTGTTAAAGGCATTGTGAAGGGAGTTTATTGATGGTCTTATCGATAATGGTGAAAAAGTAGCTTCTTCTAAAAAAAACGTACCCCATTCAAGACTGGAGTGCTAAAACCATACCCCGTTTATGACCAAAATGGCCAAAATTGATACCCTATAAAATCATAAGGGAGCATCGCTCCCCCTCCCACTGGGGAGATAAACTAGGAGTAATCGTAGATTAATAAGGAGTGTGTTCGATATAGTGGCTGCAGTCTGTCGAGGAATGTCACCATTGCTCTGTGCTTCGATGTGCATGAGGTGTTGACTTCTAGAGAGTAAATTATAAGTAAAGATCTTTGAGATATGACCGTATTAATTCTTTGACTCGGAGAATCGGTAAATATGTGTCGTCACCTCAAATCTTATCATTTGCCGTCACCGAGCTACATAGTTCGGAGGGTGTAAGACTTATTATCTTATTCGAACAAGCACTGATCGTTTTCTGTAGGCTCGGAGGCTTTGTTTCACTTATCACGGACGCAACAGTTGTTCTCTTGTCGTCAAACGCGACCGAGTTGACAACACAGGAGTCGTACAGAAATAAATGTTAGCTACGAGACTCTTGAGTGACACTATGGCTCGCGAAACAGTCTTCACGCTACTTGCTTCAGTTTTAACTAAAACGCACGTGTTTCTTGCGCCACGCACGTGTGTTGAGGACGCCCCTGCCAAGAAAATCTTCGGGGGCCCGAAATGTGACCCACTCACGAAAAATCTCGATTTTTCTCGCAGGGAGAAAGGGAAGGAGTCATGGAGACCAAGACGAAATTGGCATGCGTTCTTGTTACTCTCGAACATAATAATTGCTTAGAAACAGAATGTGAGTATCACACATGATCCCGGGCGCATCATAAATGCTCACGGTGAGGTAACAAGCATTTTAGTGGTTGCTATTAAAACTGCGGAAACATCTTTTTCTTTTCCATTAGTGGTTCTTTACCAATCATTAATCAGGAAGCCAGATAATTTGCCATTATAGTGCGATACCTGACTCATTTGTTGCCAAATTTTTAAGTAAGTGGTCAATTTGTAAATAAGCATTTAAGGATTAAGGATTTGTGCATAGATCAAAACCTCGACGCGAATTGCCAAGTGTCGTGAAGAGAGAGTGGCAAGAGTTTGCCTCTTCCATCAGGTTAATTGATAACAAGGAATTCTTAGTAGGGTGTTGAACACCCAAATACTTGCATTAGACTCATGCAGGAAATCCACAATTAGTGAGACACAAACGTTCTTTTATTGTTATACCTTTGATAGTGTCTATATGTATGAGAACTGATATGGCGTATTGAAGTCATATTGTGATTTTACTGTTAGATGTGGCGGTGGAAGCGTTTGGAACCAACTGATTAATTTACAGATTGAAGCTGATAATCTGAGTTGCAAGCTTCCTCTTTCGAAGACAGCAGTGAATTAGGAATAGATTAAACCAGACAAGCTGCTAAATGTAAACTAGGTATGAAAAGTGTACACCTTCTATTTCTTGTAAACATCGGTAAACCAAGAGAAAATAGCATATCAAAGCACGGATTTTTCATTGCCTCAGACCAAAATAATCAAGAGCGGACATTTTGTAACATTTTGGCCTTCAGTAGATAGGAAAGGATTGTTGTGTATTAGAACAAATACTGGTTAAGTCAATGTACAGCAATAAATATTGTCGTCAGACTGCGTAAGAATAAAGATACAATCTTGAAATATAAAATGCACGTTTAAATGTTCTGCAGAGAAAAATATCAAATTAAAAAGGATTAAATTTCGAGCTGAGAAATAGACTCTCCATGAATTCATAAATATTAATAAGTTATAAGAACGAATACACTGGAGAATCCACAAAACCTGACCCAGGAACAACCTGACGCCTGTTTCTATGAGGTTTCTCTATACGCAGTAGCTCTTTTATATAAATGCCAACGCAAACACAACTAACGCTAAGGCAACTAAACACGATCTGCTTATACTGAAAACAACAATGATCAGTGATGTTTTGTGTTACAGGACAAATCACGAAACAAATGTAGGATTCGAGGTAAAAGTGGAATATATTGGGACAGCACAAAATGGTGCCATAACTGTGAACGGATTTACAAGTGAATCAACACAAATGTTTCGACATAAAGGATTTATCGTTGGCCTAGAGAGTGACATTAGTGACATGTCTTCCTTGTAGGAGTTTCGGCTAGTTGCTCTAGCTTCATCTTTCGTTTCCTTTTTCCACTTAGTTCGCCTGTTTTGGAACCATGTTTTGACTTGAGCTTCGGTTAAGTTGACTTCTAAAGCCAGCTGCGCTCGTTTCTCCTCTGTTACGTAACGCTGTTTGGCGAATTCCTTCTCCATGGTTTGGATTTGATGGGGCGAGAACAGGGGACGTTGTCTCTTCTTTCGCATGGGACGTCTTCGTTTCTTCGGCAAGATGTTTACACCTGAATGAGGAAGTAGCTGGGTTTTATTAGAGATTATTACTGATTTGAAACGATACTCGTGTAAGTTTGGCAAGTTCAAGCTAAGCTAACCGAGCAACTAACCGATCCCTGTACTTTTCAGCGACAGAGCTGAGTTGCTTATGATTGATCAGTGAAAATACTGAAAAATATCCTACTATTTTGAAAACAAAATATCTTTCCTACCATTACACAAAAAAATATACAAGGTACGAGTTTAAATTAAAAGAATTCGCTCAGTTTCGTAGGCTTGTCAATGTCATGGGACAGAAGTTATTCAGTACAAACTCGCTTCAATTACTTTCAAATGTGACAAACATGCACTGTCGGTGGGTGTAAACAGTTTTACAACATCAGCAAATACGTAGATGTTAAATTTTTTCGTAGCATCATGTTGAGATGAGACTGAAGCACACTATCATGAGCAGAGAAAGAAAAATTGGCCACTTTTTGACGAAAATGGGTAATCATTCGCACGGACAAATCGTATAAACTCTGACATAGTCTTGGCTTCCTCCTGTCAACATCGGGTGAGCTTTTTGACTCTTAATTTCACAGCCACTTGTGTTGCATTGTAAAGCAAGAAAACACCTTATAGGACACTACAAATAGTCTACAGTCGAAATAATACAATACACATTTGTACACACGACCAGAGGCACACACGGCAAGAAGCAAAACATTACATAACTTGGATTTTTACGAAACGAAAGATCACTCATTGACCTGACTGGACTGGTAAGGAAACCAAAACAGAGAGAGCGCTAAAATAGCCCTTTCAGAGGATTGAAGTTAACTTTACACAATTCATTCCACATGTCGTTCAACCTGTGTAAAGCCGTTGGAAAACAGATTACCTCTCCTGACAATTATAGATGGTTACAGTATGTGTTCGCACAGCCTATTCGCGACTTGCTAATCTACAAACGAAAAGTTCGGTGATTAAAATGCAAATTTGCTATGCTAAACCCGTGAATAGAAGTTGTCATTTTGGCGAGAGATCTCTTTAATCTACGTTTCCATAAACACTGCCTGTTTCTGATGTAACTGGTTAACTGAATCCACTTTGTTCCAGTTAACAGGTCATGATCAGTCCAAAGGACGTAGACCGTCATTGCCACTTACAACAGAATGCAGACCGTCAGCGAGAGTTAAACAAGAATTGTAGGTTCACATAGTTGGTATGTGCCAATGGCATTCTATGGTACTGGAAACAAAATCACTGCTATTAAAATACTGTTGATTCACTCACCAATTGGAAAGAGATCGCCACCGTATCCGCAATGATGGCCAAAAGGTGCAAACCCAAAGTCTTGCCAATTCCCACGGAGTGTAAGATGTGACGCACTATCATGAGCGTAGTGATGTACTATGGGCCAAACTACTCGAGGAACAAGCGGACTCAGAGGAACAGAGTAGCTTTTCTCCATTGAGTCATCCCTTACAGAACCAGTGCATTTTTCCACGGTCTCTTCTGGAAGATTTAAAATGCTTCGTATTGAAAACGAGCTATTTGAAACACAGTGTGAAGGATTAACGTGCTGAAAAGGCCAATAATTGCTAGCTCTCGACGCCATCTTGTTAGCGCGATGCGGTTACCTTAGGCGTGTAAAACAATTGCTCCTCTAGAATTAGAAAGGATTCTCTGCACTTGAGTGAAGACATGGTGGCCACGGACTCTTAAATGACGTTGTGCCTGTCACTCACAGTGCACCAATCATGGACTAATCTGAATCATCAACAATATTATGTGACCTGAGATATTTTTGTAATGATTCTTGTTACGGTTTTAATATTACCCGATGTTGCAAAGCATCATTAAACACTCCGTGTTCTTGCCTTCTAAAGATTTAAACCGCCAAGCAATGTTTGGACCTCACTTTTTGACCTCGGATAGCGTCACCACTACATTCGTACAAAAATCTCAATTGCTAGCTTTGATTTCCGTTTCCGGATTACAGCTTCGTCCGGTCGCACGATTAGCTGATTGCTTGAGAGAACTCTGAGTATCCAACACCAACCAGTGATTGCTTTCCCAAAGTTTTGAAAAGTTTGAGTTTCTGATTTAGAAGTTCAAGATTTCGAAAGATTTACCTTAAAATGAGGCAGATGTTTCCTTCCACTAATAGTGTACAACTAGTACACAAATTACGGATGCAGGGCTAGACAAAAGGTCCATAAGGAAATAACTTACACCAGTGACCACAGTAAGACAAGGGGCAACAAATTACACAGAAATATTTATTTAGATATGGCATCTTTTCTGCGCATTCTGTAGAAATACCGTGTTGCTAGTGTTTTTTTGTTGTGCTTGTTTGTTTTTGCTTCTTCTGTTGTTGTTGTTGTTGTTGCAGGTGCTATAGCGTCTATACTGCTTGACTATTTATATTTGCCGCTGGCCCAATCATCTTAATGCGTGGCTATACAGTTAATGAGTGGCTATGTCAGAGCCTTACTGTGAGTTATATTGTAATCTCTTGAGAGAGAAGAATACCTTTGTTCCTTTATAACTTTTTAAAATTTATCCGAGTGATTAATAACCTGACGTCATTTTCTCTTGATAACTGTCATATACATTTACATTTCCACCTTAAAGTCGTTGACAAGCCGATTACAGTGAAAACCCTAATAAAGAGACCCCAATCAGGCGGACACCCTAGGAGGCGGATGCGAAAAATGGCCCCGAAATTCGTCATATGTTTTCTTTTACAACAAACTCTTATACAGAAAACCCTTCTATTATTTGAACGCGGATATTAAAGTGAAAATAATTTGGTAATTTCAATTGTTAAAAACCTCGGTTAAAGGGAAGCAGTATTGGATTTCGTCTTTGAAAGATTCGATTGAAAAGTTTCATGCCCATGCAGTTATCTGTCAATAAACTCTTGTTTTGACCGCAATCCAATATGGTTTGGACACATCTGAGAGATCCATTGTAGACTGGGTATCTTTATTTTCACAGCCTGCGGGACTTGACTTCAGGATAGCCTGGTTACCACATGGGGGCTTATTACAGAAACTATTGAATATCAATTGTTAAATAACCTCTGTGAAACAGACACTCACCACGGAAGAATCCGATGGCGCCGCCCAATAGAGTTTTCACGGTATAGTTTAAGGTTTGCCATCTATATAACAGAACTGTTTTTTTTTTTTTTAGCTTTTTCTAATGCATAGACCCCCCGTTTTTTTTTGTTTGTTTGTTTTTTTTTGTATTTGTATATTTTTCTTTTCTTTTCTTGTTCTGTGTAGTTATTTAGCTGTCACGTTTTCTTTTTCTTTTATGTATGAGAAAAGTTATTGAACATTGTAAAACTTCAACAGTGCATGTAAGTGTAATGTACGTGTGTTTTAGGTGTATTAATAAAGTGCTTCATTTAAATTTAAAAAAAAAAAAAAATCTATATAACAGAAAACTTGATTATGTATCATGTCCATTGCTGAAAGGCAACTAATAGCCTTTGACATCTTTCTCAAGAACCCTGTTAACATTGGGATGACGAGTCAAGAGACCGAGAGAGAGTTCATCATAATAAGGTATTGCCGTCTTTTATTTTGCCAGCAAAGCCAGAATGGAAAGATAAACTTTTTGGTCTGTTGGGCGCTATGTTAAAAAAAACTGACGACCAACTAGCTTTTATATGCTTTTTAAGACAGATCACAATTTACGTCATAGGCCTGAAACCTATTATGGAATGCACCTATGCACTTTGCGTGACATTGTTAATTTGTTTTACACTGTGTGGTTACTACAAAGACGTCAAAGCGTTGGCACAGAAGAGATTAAGGTACAACGCAATAACTTGTGGAAGAAAGCATTTAAAAGGTATGGATTTACCTTTAAAAACTAGTAGTAATCAAAGATCATGAGTGCGTTCGACACCGTCTCTTTCATATATATAGTATACCTCAAATGACTTAACTAGCTGACTTTCAACCTCTGTCTGTTGCTAAAATCAACATTTTTCATGAACAACCGAGGTTGTACACAGACAGATATAGTGTCGAAGTCCATGCCAGTGAAGAGGTCCCCTGTATAGACTACGATGGCCGATTTGTTGTTCAAAACGTTGCGTGACGGCGCCAGTTCCCGTAGACTGGCAAAAATAGTAGGCCATCAAAATTTCATGTTTTGACGTAACCTCAGCATGAATTCAAAACGTAAACAAAAGAACGAGCTTAAACTCTGGCCTGTAAGCAATTTTAAAGCTCCCATTCGATTTGCGTTCATGAAAATCTTCTCGTTTGCCCAAAGGGAAATTCGGTTTGATTTGCACAAGTTCATAATTCGGGCTCTGCTTCTATGCCAAGTTTTGTTTGTTATTTTTACTTTACTTTCAATGTCCTGAGACTAAAGGGGACCAGAACAACATAATCATTTACATTCATGTAAAATAAAATGAACTGAACTGTTATTCACTAAGCCGTTTAATTAGCTGAACATTCTTTCTAGGTGTTTGTTAACATACGAACATTCTCTTGTTAAATGTGCGGTTTCTGTTTCCATTCATGTAACCCGCTATAACGAGCTAGACAACTCGGTAAGATGGTTCTGTAACCGCGAATCATGGCCATCTGCCGAGCTTTACAACTCGGTAAGTTAAGTAATATATTTTGCCCACAGAAATCAAAGCCAGCAAAGTGAAACGACACATTTCCTCCATCGATTTACTAGTATTCAGCACAAAGCAGTGTTGGTTTTTGGTCGAAGACAAGACGGTAGACAACAGGCAGCCGAACTGCACCTTTGTGTTTGTCCGAAAAGTCGTATACATTTCGTGAAGACATCGATAAATCTTAGCTACAAGGTCATTTAACGCCATAACTCTAACTTTAAACTTCAAATACCCAACTTGCTGGTAAACAGCAGATGAACACATGGAGACGCGACGAGCACACGGAGACGCGACGAGAATGGGCATGATGTCATTCGCCCCTGAAGAATTTGGGGGGGGGGGAGCCAAATTGGTGTCCCCCTGTAGGAGGGGGGTGACTAGGTTTTCAGATCGACGGATTTGGCCTAAAAAAGCGCGCGGATTGTGGATTTTTGCGGTAAATCGAGCGGATTCGCGGATTTTGAAAACACGGTGGATCGTGGATCAGCTGTGAATTTTGGCGCGGATTCCGGATTCTGCCCGTCTTGATGTTCGGATCTTAGGTTCTAAACGAAATTTGGATCATAGATCTTTTTTCAGCCTTGGTCGGTATGTTAATGAGTTCATCCAAATTATTTCTTTTTTCCCAACGAAGCTCATTTAAACTCTTATTGGAATTGTACTGTGTTATAGTCATCAAGCATGTTGCCTTCTTTACTATTTGTGCAAAATTAACAATGGCATTCACGTTTACCAGTTTACCTTTGAACTTTTACACTTCTGTTTCCGGATGTGGTTGTGGTTTTGGATTTGAACAAAATTATTGGCGGGTCGACGGATTTGGCGAAAAAATTGCACGCATCGGCGGATTTGCATACCCCTATTCACCCCCCTCCTATAGAAAGATAGATAGATAGATACACGGGCCTCGAATTTTTATGCATTACGCGATTAGAAATGCGTTCTGTCGGTCGAACGCAACAATGGCTCTTCATCATGTATTCAGATTATGTTACTCCTTTCCGTTGCCTTCGAGCAAATCCGTGTCCCAGTCGCAAATCTGTAGACACTTCCGACAGCTATAAATCTTTTTCTGTTAAACCAGCCGTACCTTGACAGCTGGTAATGACTGCATAGTTTATTTTTAGTAGCAAACCAGACAATCCTTAATATTAAACAGTGCTCAAAGATTAAGGAATTTTATACCTTTTAACAGTATTATAATTTATCTTAGCTCCATTACAAAAGCTAAATCGGCCAGTTGACAGAACGACGATCAAATATGGAAGGGAAAGTAAGCAATTAGGTCTCCGATTTCCAACTTGTGTTACACTGAAAAAACGATGGGCTGATCATGTCACTTCCCGCTCCTGTCATGGTAAGGAATATTTTTGTATCCTTTTGTATATTCTTGTAAATTTAAATACATATTTAGAAAATTGAGTTGAAGCGTGTGAGAACAAGACAAGTACAAGCTACGACTTTTTCTGCAGTTGTTTATCATTCTTTCAAACGATAGCTTTGTAACTCAACAGAAAAATTAACGAAAATGTTCCAATTCGTATTTTTCCTTGATACCCACACTTACATTGTAGTGTTTTAAACGTTATTGCAATTGGTTAAGCTTTTTTATATGTGCAAGCGACAGCAAACACAGTTTTCCGGCGTGTTCAATACACTATTACCATTACTGCTTTAAAAATGCTTTGTTCATCAGGTATTTAACACGCTTTACTAATTACCATGACACTTCTATAAAGTGATTTTGATTTTGCATACTTTACAGTGAGCACGTTTTTAAGCAATCACAGTGCGCGTTGTTTTTTATATTTTGGATTTACACCGACATTCAAGTCTTTGGATGTAAGAGAGCAAGCGCTTTCTATAGTCTATAAGGTGGTTATGGATCTTAACAGTTCCGAACGCTAGATTTTCCTCTGTCACTGTACTATTGGTCAAGAGTGATCTGTTCTATGAAACTGGACATTAAGTGTTACACTTTTTGAGGGGAAATAGGGAAGCCTGGAATTGCCATCACAACTTACTCAACTCTCATACTCAAGAACAGTCTGCTTAGCTACAACGAGCAAAAAATGCTCATTCGGATCGATATAACAATAGCGCAACGGCCAATGTGCCACATTAATGTGGCAAGGTGGCAGCAAGTGATAATGTAGAGAGTGCCTCTTGTGGTTGGACAGATCCAGGGGAGCTGTCGCGGGTGAACCAGTGCAGAATCCATTCAGATCCATCACTCCTAAATTATTTTCCACCTGTAATCAACTTTTTGTCAGGATATCCTTGTCCAGATATATAACAATATTTTGGCGAACCTTACGTCTAAATAACTGTAAACAGCAAAGCCGGCATATTAGTGATAAGCGATGCCAACATTACTGACCCTCGAATAAACAAC
This sequence comes from Orbicella faveolata, assembly GCF_042242905.1. Lineage (NCBI taxonomy): Eukaryota > Metazoa > Cnidaria > Anthozoa > Scleractinia > Merulinidae > Orbicella > Orbicella faveolata. Next base: position 17,983,040 of record NW_028301540.1, read on the forward strand.
TGCGTCACAAAGCCAAAGAAACCGCAGCACGATTACAACATGGCGTCTACTGGTCTCCATTCCTCGGCCTTTCATCGTGTCAGTCGTTCAAGTTGTGCTTCAAATAACTCAAACTCGTTTTCAGTACGAAACATTTTGAATCTTTCAGAGGAAAAATCCCTACAGTACGCTCAAAACTTAGATGATGGTTTACCGAGTTGTCCCGTTTTGTTGTACCTTCCGCAACTTCCTCAAGTGCCGTGGCCTATGACGCACTTGTACAATGTTGATTCTCATTGTACAGGCCTCATAAACCGGCAGCAGTTTAGGGGCGCTCAACACGATCACGATCAAAGATCGTTAACGGACAAGAAAATCCATTTAATAGGTGAGTGAGCGAAACTGAACAGGAAAGACACCGAGGGAAGGTCTACTGATCGAGCGAGTTCACTTCAACAAGCTATAGTACATGTACTCGGTTCAATCTTTTAAAAGATCTACCAGTTCCCAATATTAATTTCATCAAATCAATATGCAGAATACAGTCGTAGGTAAATTAAACTTAAAACTCAACTGATGATGGCGAGCGATGTGTGCGTTTGCTGTGACCAAGTCTTGTAGGATAGGCACATAAACACACTTGTCGTTGCTATTATAATTTCGTCATTTCATAATTTCATTAACCCTTTTTTTGTCCTTTGTCAGGAATAAAGTTCCCAAATGTTCAAAACCAATCAAATGTATACCTCTAGAATATTATAATCAGTCGATTTTGATATCAAGCTGATCTGAACTACAGCTTAATAAAGAATTTAATGAATGTTCGAGAGTATTCTTGATTGCGATTTTGTACTGGCATATTATTTACTGTTTGGGAAACAAAGCAGTATTACCTTGTGTTAAGCTAAACGTATGTTTTTTGACTTTAGCTGGCGTCAATGTGTTCCCGAAGAAACGAAGACGTCCCATGCAAAAGAAGAAACAACGTCCCCTGTTCTCGCCGCATCAAATCCAAACCATGGAGAAGGAATTCGCCACACAGCGCTACGTAACTGAGGAGAAGCGAGCGCAGCTGGCTTTAACAGTCAACTTAACCGAAGCTCAAGTCAAAACGTGGTTCCAAAACAGGCGAACTAAGTGGAAAAAAGAGAGAAAAGAGATACAGCAAAACATGAATCAAACGATGAGAGGAAACACTGTCTTTCAAAGCAATTGTGCCGCCTTCGGTTTCGTGTAAACGCATGTAAGTGTAGTGCTAAATATATGACGATGTTTTTAGCTGTTGTTTTGTTAACATTTGGAGACATTTACAAAGTTTATACCGGATGTTTTTCAGTCTATTAATTAGTATTTCCCTATAAAAGTTAACGTTAAGAAACAACGACGTTTCGACCGTTCGACGGTCATTTTCAAGTTGAAAGTAAAATTTTTGTGTGCGCTTTACTTTCGACTTGAAAATGACCGTTGAACGGTCGAAACGTCGTTGTTTCCGAACGTTAACTTTTATAGTGAAGCCGTTTCAAAACATTTTTTGATTCGAATATTAATTAGTACCAGAGTATTCCACGATCATTTCACATTAGTTACTCACCACGCAGAGATCGAAGAGTTAGAACGGTCTTACTCTTTCAACTGTGATTTTGAGTACGACCATGGGATTATTAATAATTGTTGATCGGGTAAGAAATAGCTACTTCAGTGTCACTTTCAACTGCACAGTTGTGCAAGAGTTGTTCAAAATAGCTGTTCAAAATAGCCAGGAAAGGCGATTGGAACTGAAGAGGTTCATTAACGATAATAAAACAAACTACTAGGAGCAGTAAATAGAGTGCAAATTTACTTTTCCGTTCCTCGTAAATTATACACCAAGCACAAAGCCATATTTTCATTATTCCATAATTGTTTTCTGCGTAGTTTGTAACAATGCAACGATATTTTAGGGCACCCGATGTTTTGGCAGTGTTGCTTTTGTCACAAAAACA